>NC_086448.1:835716227-835736227 GCF_028390025.1 Pseudophryne corroboree
GTGGAGTGGTGTAAAGCACGCCGACACTGGACTGTGGAGCAGTGGAAACGTGTTCTGTGGAGTGGTGTAAAGCACGCCGACACTGGACTGTGGAGCAGTGGACACGTGTTCTGTGGAGTGGTGTAAAGCACGCTGACACTGTACTGTGGAGCAGTGGGAACGTGTTCTGTGGAGTTGTGTAAAGCACACCTACACTGGACTGTGGAGCAGTGGACACGTGTTCTGTGGAGTGGTGTAATGTACACAGACACTGGACTGTGGAGCAGTGGACACGTGTTCTGTGGAGTGGTGTAAAGCACACTGACACTGGACTGTGGAGCAGTGGAAACGTGTTCTGTGGAGTGGTGTAAAGCACACTGACACTGGACTGTGGAGCAGTGGACACGTGTTCTGTGGAGTGGTTTTAAGCACGCCGACACTGGACTGTGGAGCAGTGGTAACGTGGTCTGTGGAGTGGTGTAAAGCACACTGACACTGGACTGTGGAGCAGTGGACACGTGTTCTGTGGAGTGGTGTAAAGCACGCTGACACTGGACTGTGGAGCAGTGGACACGTGTTCTGTGGAGTGGTGTAAAGCACACTGACACTGGACTGTGGAGCAGTGGACACGTGTTCTGTGGAGTGGTGTAAAGCACACTGACACTGGACTGTGGAGCAGTGGACACGTGTTCTGTGGAGTGGTGTAAAGCACACCGACACTGGACTGTGGAGCAGTGGTAACGTGTTCTGTGGAGTTGTGTAAAGCACACCTACACTGGACTGTGGAGCAGTGGGCACGTGCTCTGTGGAGTGGTGTAATGTACACAGACACTGGACTGTGGAGCAGTGGGCACGCGTTCTGTGGAGTGGTGTAAAGCACACTGACACTGGACTGTGGAGCAGTGGTAACGTGTTCTGTGGAGTGGTGTAATGTACACAGACACTGGACTGTGGAGCAGTGGACACGTGTTCTGTGGAGTGGTGTAAAGCACGCCGACACTGGACTGTGGAGCAGTGGACACGTGTTCTGTGGAGTGGTGTAAAGCACGCTGACACTGTACTGTGGAGCAGTGGGAACGTGTTCTGTGGAGTTGTGTAAAGCACACCTACACTGGACTGTGGAGCAGTGGGCACGTGCTCTGTGGAGTGGTGTAATGTACACAGACACTGGACTGTGGAGCAGTGGGCACGCGTTCTGTGGAGTGGTGTAAAGCACACTGACACTGGACTGTGGAGCAGTGGTAACGTGTTCTGTGGAGTGGTGTAATGTACACAGACACTGGACTGTGGAGCAGTGGGCACGCGTTCTGTGGAGTGGTGTAAAGCACACTGACACTGGACTGTGGAGCAGTGGTAACGTGTTCTGTGGAGTGGTGTAATGTACACAGACACTGGACTGTGGAGCAGTGGGCACGCGTTCTGTGGAGTGGTGTAAAGCACACTGACACTGGACTGTGGAGCAGTGGTAACGTGTTCTGTGGAGTGGTGTAATGTACACAGACACTGGACTGTGGAGCAGTGGACACGTGTTCTGTGGAGTGGTGTAAAGCACACTGACACTGGACTGTGGAGCAGTGGTAACGTGGTCTGTGGAGTGGTGTAAAGCACGCTGACACTGGACTGTGGAGCAGTGGAAACGTGTTCTGTGGAGTGGTGTAAAGCACACTGACACTGGACTGTGGAGCAGTGGTAACGTGGTCTGTGGAGTGGTGTAAAGCACGCTGACACTGGACTGTGGAGCAGTGGTAACGTGGTCTGTGGAGTGGTGTAAAGCACGCTGACACTGGACTGTGGAGCAGTGGACATGTGTTCTGTGAAGTGGTGTAAAGCACACCGACACTGGACTGTGGAGCAGTGGACACGTGTTCTCTGGAGTGGTGTAAAGCACGCCGACACTGGACTGTGGAATGGTGGACACGTGTTCTGTGGAGTGGTGTAAAGGACGCCGACACTGGACTGTGGAGCAGTGGACACGTGTTCTCTGGAGTGGTGTAAAGCACACTGACACTGGACTGTGGAGCAGTGGACACGTGTTCTGTGGGGTGGTGTAAAGCACACTGACACTGGACTGTGGAGCAGTGGACACGTGTTCTGTGGAGTGGTGTAAAGCACACTGACACGACTGTGGAGCAGTGGACATGTGTTCTGTGGGGTGACGCATCACGCTTCTCTGTCTGGCAGTCAGATGGGTGAGTCTGGGTTTGGCGGATGCCGGGAGAACATTACCGGCCTGACTGCATTGTGCCAGTTGTGAAGTTTGGTGGAGGAGGGATAATGGTAGAGTCTGTTTCTCAGGGCTTGGTCTCGGCCCCTTATCTCCAGGGAAGGGCAATCTTACTGCTTCAGCGTACCAAGACATTTTGGACAATACTTTGCTTCCAAGTTTGTGGCAGCAGTTTGGGGAAGGCCCTTTTCTATTCCAACATGACTGAGCCCCAGTGCACAAAGCAAGGACTATAAAGACGTGGGTTGATGAGTTTGGTGTGGAAGAACATGACTGGCCCGTACAGAGCCCTGACCTCAATCCCATCGAGCACCTTTGGGATGACCAGGAACGGAGATTGCGAGTCAGGCCTTCTCGTCCACCATCAGTGCCTGACCTCATACATGCTCTACAGAATGAGTGGGCCCAAAGTCCCTGACTCCAAACTCTTGTGGGAAGCCTTCCAAGAAGAGTGGAAGCTGTTCTAGCTGCAGAAGGGGGACCCACTCCATATTACAGTATATGTATCTGACTATAATATCATAACAGTCCCTGTTGGTGTAATGAGCAGAAGAAAAATCTAAATCAAATCTGTATTTGGTGTGATCACCCTTTGCCTTCAAAGCAGCACCAATTCTGCTAGGTACACCTGCACATAGTTTTTGCAGTACCATCAGGGAGGCGTCTGATTGGTTCAAAATGTATTCTGCAGCAGGACGACCCCAAACATACAGCCAATGTCATTAAGAACTATCTCCAGCGTAAAGAAGAACAAGGAGTCCTGGAAGTGATGATATGTCCCCTACAGTGCCCTGATCTCAACATCATCAAGTCAGTAACACTCAGTGCTGTCCTCTTAATTAAAACAGGGCAATTATCATGATGACTTCTAGGGTGGGACTCATCAGATGGGGAAGGCTTTGGTGCATTTGCTCAGCTTAGCATATATTGCAATATGTGGATCCATCGTTCGCTGCTTCTAATACAGAACAGAGCTTGTAGTGTACACGGTGCACTTGGGCCAGCGCAGAGTACCGATGTTATTGTATTACGAGTGTGTACGTCGTGCGAGAGAGGGTCTGCGGCTCCTCGGTGAGGGTGGGAGTCGTATGACTAAGCGGGGCGTCAGGGAATTAATCCATATACGTCACTACAATGTATACTCGTATTATCCATGCATCATACACTCCCAGCCGCATACAGCGCCATAACTCGGGGGCGTGTGGCTGCCACCTGGGCCCACACTTGCTGATATTTATTTTATCACCTCTGAGAGAGGGGAGACGCGGCTAGTCATTGACCAGCGATTCAGGAGTCACCGTCTCTTCCAGGGATCCGGCTGCTGTCACCAGCTTGTTGGATGCCAATAAGGGTGCGATCTCATTAATACCCCCCACTCCTCTTGTATCTGTCTCTAGCCGAGGGGTGCACGGATCCTCCCTGTGCAGGGCAAGGCGCCGCTTTGCATGTATATGCCAAAAAGGCAGCTCTTCCCCTCCCAAATATTACGTGTGCCTTCAATGGCGTGCAATAATACGCATAGGTATCTGCAGTGTGAGTGACTACTAGGTTTCTATAAGGTACAAAGGGCGTAATTCAGACCTGAATGCTGTTGTGCGAAATCACACGGCGGCCGGTTATCGAACGACTGCGCATGCATGTGCACCACAATGCTCAGGCGTGTTGCCAAACAGCGACAGGACGGTGCGAAAATTTAGGTCGCTAGGT
The DNA here is from genome assembly GCF_028390025.1 of Pseudophryne corroboree. Classification (NCBI taxonomy): domain Eukaryota; kingdom Metazoa; phylum Chordata; class Amphibia; order Anura; family Myobatrachidae; genus Pseudophryne; species Pseudophryne corroboree. The sequence goes on from NC_086448.1 coordinate 835,720,138, forward strand.
GTACGCAAGGTGAGTGACAGGAAGAGGACATTTGTGGGTGGTAACTGCCCGTCTTCTGGGAGTGTCAGGAAAAACGCAGGCGTTCCCAAGCGTTGTCAGGGCGGGTGTGTGACGTCAGCTCCGGGCCCGATCAGCCTGTGTGTATTACACTGTAGGAGTAAGTCCTGGGCTGCGCACAGACTGGAAAAATAATTAGATGGTGAGTGAGGTGCGAACGGATTTGCAGAAGTCCGCTGTCTGGCGGAATTTTCGCACGGCGTACGCATGCGTTCACACACCTGCACGGGGCGGGTTTTCACTCTCTATGGGCGACGGCTATCTGATCGCAGACCGCTGCAAAGAGGCACAGCAGTGATGAGGTCTGAATTAGGCACAAAGTCATTGTACGTGTTTTAATCCGCTCGTTTCGATGCTGTTACAGTGTGGAGCTGGGAAGAGAGATATGGGTGAGAGAGACAGAGAGAGACACAGATGCAGGGGGAGAGCGAGAGAGAGGGGAAGACAGAGAGATGAGGGGGGGGGGGGGCAGGGAATATGGGACAGCGCATAAGGAAAATAGGGCCTGGCACAACACCTCCAGTTACACATGCTGTTCCGTTTCCCGTCAGTGACAGATCCGGAATACTAGTAATAACAGCAGTAGTACCCTTCAGTGTTGTCTGATGCTTGCAGCGTTTGCGCTGAGTCCGTCCACTGATGCAATACGACACTTCCCTCTCCAATTCATTCAGCACAGATGAATGCAATGGGAAAAGCAGTGTCAGAGGCGGGAGCGGTGCAGGGAGAAGTGGGTGATGCGGGCTGGAAACTGGCATTTGATCATATTCATGTAAAGCTGGACCCCATACGGATGGAGAGCGGAGGGGAGGGGGCTGGCTGCCATTGTTTGATGAGAGGGAGGGGGGGGGGGGGGACCAGCTGCTCCCGGCTCGTTATCCGGCACAGATTCCTTTGCACTTTGTGTCCCCAGGGTCCTGAGCTGGAGGTGGAATGCGGAGACCTGTGACACAGCGCATTGTTATACACAGCTGCGCGTTACATCGCAGGGAACCACAATGGGCAGCAAATCCCAGGGAGAGAGTGAGCCGTAATGCGCTGCATTGTACTATTGCAGCAAATAAATGGCCGCATGACACAGACTGATGTAACATATACAGGAGACTGTGCGTATAGCACGCTGCAGCCAATCAGGCGTCAGCTGGGAGCAGCCACGGCATTTGGATCATCTTCACAGATAACCATGTGCGTTGTCATACAGTATCACACGCGTGTGCCATGCGTGATCACCAGCTGGCAGCAAATTTGCAGGTCTTTTGTTAAGGATGCAGAAATGAACCCTATATGCGTCTATAGGGTGACGCCAGCATAAGCCTGACGTTACCATCCCCACCGAAGTCCCAGCGCCCAGGGCTTAGTACATATGGAAATGCAGTAAAAAAAAACGTAAACTGTAACTGCATTTTCCCGGCTTTAGTACATCCCGCCCACGGTATGATACAAGTAAGTCAGGGTGAGGTCAGGCAGCGGGGGGACTCTCAGGCTGCGGATATGATGTTAGAGAGTGCTATCCAGGCACGGATACAGAGGGGGGCGGTGGGGGCGATCGCCCCCCCTAGCACACTTCTGCCTACAGACAATCTGTCTGTGAAGTCCTGCTCCTTAACCCCTTCCTATCTCAGCTGGCCGTCAGCTATAGTCAGTCAGCTATAGTCAGTGGTGTGAGTCGCAGCAGCTCACAGCGGGTGCCCCTTCCTCCTCACTCACCCTTTTGGCCTGCACGGCAGTTAATCAATCAACATAGTTTGTTGATTGAGACTGCTTTCATCTCCCCAGCGTCTCCTTGCTGATAACAGATCCAGGAAGTGGCTGTGTGTTGGGGGCGTGGCTTCACTTATAAGACAGGCTAGTGGGCTAATACAAACAGTATACTATAGTGTGTTTACTTTTTTCCACACTGAGAGCATGCTGCATTCCTGCACCCAGAGACCAGCCAGAGGGACTTTCCTGCCAATCTGTGCCATTGACCAGCCTGTGGAAAAGGGACCATCTTACCAGCCTGTTGCAGAGGAACCAGCCAGTAAGAGATCTTCTTGCCATATTCCCTAGGCAGGGTATTACAGGTTGAGTCTCACATATGTGCGATACAGTAGAACAGAGGATGTCTGTAGTAGATGCACTTATAGGTTTTAAAATATTCCTTGTATTTCATAATATTAAACATTACATATCATGTCCTGTCAGTGAAATACTAAAATAATAGAGAGATGCGTGTAAAAGTACAGAAAATGTGTATAAAAATGCTATACAAGAAATATGGTGTATGCTAATCTGTCCTCTATTTGGTTACTTTCTCATAACACCATACTCCTTCTACAAGGTATCAACTCGGAATTGTCCTCACCGTGTAATTCCCCTACAAGGTGCCCTCACTATAGCCTCACAAATGAGTATTAAGTTTAACGTCTTCAAGTTCCTGTATAGCATTGGTCCTATAATGTGCATCAGTTTATATATCAGTGGGAGAGATCCCTTGATTATAAATGGCACCCTAATAGCTGGTAGGGATATATTGCAAGATAAGCAGGTAAAGGATTTGTTAGTGGGTGTTTGGTATAATAATCACTTCTACAACACATCAAATCAAAGTCCCCCAATATAACATCTATCCAAATCCCTAGAAATATTTCAATTGCTTGATATGGTGCGTCCTCGGGAGCCTCACTCTCTTATAACTGATGTCATTACAGACAAGGGGCCTAATTCACACCTGATCACTGCTGTGCATTTTCTCACAGCAGCCGTTCAGGTTTGAACTGCACATATACGCTGGTGCATGCCAGACAGCCGACGGCCATCTCAGCCCTGCCAGGCAGAGGCGGACGCTGGGCAGGAGGGTGCGGGCCGGTGGCGTTTTGCTGCCTTTTTAGGGGTGCGGTCCAGGCAACGCAGGTGTGCCCGGACCGTGCGGGGGGCAGGCTGCTGCGTGACGTCACACGCAGCCGCTGTGACCCGGTCAGTGACTAGTAGCTCCCTGCCTGTGCGCAGGAGCTGCGCTGGTAGGGAGCTACTCATCAAGTACAAAAGCATTGCCGCTGTGCGATGGTTTTGAACTTGTACGGTGGGGAGTCAGACATGCGGGGCGGACTAGCCTTGTGCTGGGTCCCCCCCCCCCCGCATGTCTGAGTAACTGATCGTAGCTGCACGGCTACGATCAAGTCTGAATTATGCCAAATGTCTTGTCACTACTGTTGCCACAAATGCCGTATTTTGATGGCCCTCTATTATGCCATCCATATGTTCATCATAATTTATGACACGTCCTGTACAGTTGTGATACCTACAGTATACAAAGTTGTAATTCCCTAATATTGGGGTATAACAAAAAAATATTAAATTAAAGCAGAATGTCTGGATTAATTATGATTGACTTATTCTATATCAGCACCTCATATTAACATGAGAAACATTAACAATCTGATAATAGATTTATAAAATAGACAATCCTAGCAGTGCGCACAAGCAGAAAAAAAGCAGCTCGGTGAGCTCAATATTTTACTTAAAGGTATCCTCACATCTTCACCAAATATGTGCCAAAAAAGGTTGAATAGAAGTTATCCAGCGCTACTGCATACAGTATGTAGGTCATTCATAAATATACCACTTCAGATACAGCAGATGTCATATCTCACAGTATACTTCTTATTAGGCTCATTCAGATATACCCAAAATGTAAGAGATAAGCAATTATAGTGAAACACTGTTTAATAATTGTAAGATTTAATATGAGAAAAACGAAAACATATAAACTCCACACAGATCACATGTATTTCCAAGTGGCCAAATTTTGACAATTCCAGCTAGACATGAACTGTTATTTAAGCAGTTCAGAATGCACTTGAAACAGTGCAAGTCCTGGGTTCTCCCACTGGTGCAGGCTCAGGTTTGGCTGAAATTTACAATTATTAAACAGTACTTCACTATATTTGCTTATCCCTTTCATTGGAGATAGCTGAATGAGCCTAATAAGAAGTATGACATCTGCTGTATCTGAAGTGGTATATTTATGAACAACCTACATATGCAGTAGCACTGGCTAAATTCTATACAACAATGTGATAATACCTATAATTCCTTAAATTAATTGTATCAATCAGATAACTATGGTATACTTGCAACATTTTTCTGGAAAAAAAAGGGTGGTGGGGGGATTTCCCAAACCTATGTGGCACATAGATGCAAAAGGGATTTTAATCTACAGGTGAACTCCTGCGAGTATTACGTACTCTCACTTAATCCTGGTTAGTCTCAAACTCCATTATTGGACAATTACAAATGTGGAATTCATCTATTAGGGTTGGCAAGTGTTGAGTACTGTGTGGGATTATCAAATAATTGGTCTAACCCCCCAAGACTCTGTGCCTAAAATCCCCTTGGTACTATTCAGCAGTTCCCCTTATTATAATAATATAACAGGGTATTATAATGTGTCTTCCCTTCCTGGTTCAGTAACACATAAAATGCCAGTTGTTACCATTTGTATCCATAAAAGTTGCTAGTATCCCAAAGAAAGGAATTATAGGTATTATCACATTGTTACTGTTTCTCATTTTAATATAATGCGCTTATATAGATTCAGTCAATCATCAAGGTTTATGATAATACTGTATTTCATAACGACGTTGACATATAAACCTTGATGATTGACTGTCTCTATATCAGTACCTCATATTAAGATGAGAAATAGCTGCAAATAATTACTCCAGACATTTTGTTTATATTTAATTTTCTTTTGCTATACCCCAATATTAGGGGATTATAACTTTTTATACTGTAGGTATCACAATTGTACATGACGTGTCATACATTATGATGAACATAAGGAGGGATTTGGATAGATGTCATATTGGGCAACTTTGCTTTGATGTGTTGTAGAAGTGATTATTATACCTAACATCCACTAACAAATCCTTTACCTGCAATTATACCTATTTGTGTGATGGATGAATTTGGACGGGAGAGGGGAGGAGTCAAGATGGGAGGGGTCAAGATGAGAGGGGTGGAGTCAAGACGAGAGAGGGGAGGAGTCGGGACTGGAGAGGGGAGGGGTCAAGATTAAACCGTAAACCGCCCCCCCTAAAAGAAAAGTCTAGATCCGACCCTGGTGCTATCCCCCTGGTTCACAGCAGGGACTGGGGGTCGCGGGAATGTGGGGCCTGCAGCGCGTTCTCAGGAAGCTGCGTCCCTGTGAATACGGCAGATAGAGCAGACAGGAGCTGGAATCGGCAGCGGGGGAGCAGTTTCCGCCGCAGAGTCGGGGGAGCAGGGTCTCCTAGGATCTGGTGCGTTGGTGGCTTTGTTTGTTGTACAGACTCAGACAAGCTGGATGCTGTATGGAGAATTCACAACATTGAATAGCTCCCAAGTTCCTGCTAGGAAGTCACAGAGTCGCTGATTCCAGGCTTCATATACTGTATTCTGGGCCTAGGAGCTGACAACCTAGAGGCCGCGTAAAAGCAAATGAATCCCCAGTAATCGCAGCAGCCGCTCCTGAGAGTATAACAGCAAGGGTGTAAGCGCCAGACATTGCACGTCACAAGCCTTCCATCTAGTGAAATGCCGGCCAAACGCGCCGACATACTGAGAAACTGGTTCAATGGACACGGCTGTTTGGTATCAATTGCAAAAGAAACCTGGCCATCGATGGGTTAACAGCATGAATGTTTTGTTTTTTAATGGTAATAGTCTCACCATTCAACGGCAACTTACCGATGGCAGCTGCCATGGATTGGCGTGGAAGCGATGGCCATCTGATGGAAATTGAATTCAGCGGTTTAACAATGATGCGCAAACATGTTTTGTTTTTGTTTTTTGCGCGACAATTGCAAATTGATTTTCATCTAATGCTTCTGATGCGATGGTTAGTTAGCAGCGCACAGAACGTTTCCCTGGTGGATGCCCAGCCGTCATCTGATAGCGGGCTTCCGATGTCCACCCCTCTCTCGTAGTTCAGCCTTCAGGATTGTACCCTGTCTTGTGTTTTTTTTTTTTTTACCCATTAATGATTGAAATACAATTATAAAGGCGTCACGTGACAGGAGTGGGTGGGGCTGTGTCCTTAAAGGCTTTTCTTAAATATTGCCGCTTTTCATAATCTCCTAGGTCGGACAATTATCGTTTCTGAATAAGAGTCTACTACACATGTGCCGGTGCCATGTTCCCGGTGATTTCTCTACTATACACGTGCCGGTGCCATGTTCCCGGTGATTTCTCTACTGCGCATGTGCCGGTGCCATGTTCCCGGTGATTTCTCTACTATACACATGCCGGTGCCATGTTCCCGGTGATTTCTCTACTGCGCATGTGTCGGTGCCATGTTCCCGGTGATTTCTCTACTGCGCATGTGCCGGTGCCATGGTCCCGGTGATTTCTCTACTGCACATGTGCCGGTGCCATGTTCCTGGTGATTTCTCTACTGCGCATGTGTCGGTGCCATATTCCCGGTGATTTCTCTACTATACACGTGCCGGTGCCATGTTCCCGGTGATTTCTCTACTGCGCATGTGCCGGTGCCATGTTCCCGGTGATTTCTCTACTATACACGTGCCGGTGCCATGTTCCCGGTGATTTCTCTACTGCGCATGTGCCGGTGCCATGTTCCCGGTGATTTCTCTACTATACACGTGCCGGTGCCATGTTCCCGGTGATTTCTCTACTGCGCATGTGTCGGTGCCATGTTCCCGGTGATTTCTCTACTATACACGTGCCGGTGCCATGTTCCCGGTGATTTCTCTACTGCGCATGTGCCGGTGCCATGTTCCCGGTGATTTCTCTACTGCGCATGTGTCGGTGCCATGTTCCCGGTGATTTCTCTACTATACACGTGCCGGTGCCATGTTCCCGGTGATTTCTCTACTGCGCATGTGCCGGTGCCATGTTCCCGGTGATTTCTCTACTGCGCATGTGCCGGTGCCATGTTCCCGGTGATTTCTCTACTGCGCATGTGTCGGTGCCATGTTCCCGGTGATTTCTCTACTATACACGTGCCGGTGCCATGTTCCCGGTGATTTCTCTACTGCGCATGTGCCGGTGCCATGTTCCCGGTGATTTCTCTACTATACACGTGCCGGTGCCATGTTCCCGGTGATTTCTCTACTGCGCATGTGCCGGTGCCATGTTCCCGGTGATTTCTCTACTCTACACGTGCCGGTGCCATGTTCCCGGTGATTTCTCTACTGCGCATGTGTCGGTGCCATGTTCCCGGTGATTTCTCTACTGCGCATGTGCCGGTGCCATGTTCCCGGTGATTTCTCTACTGCGCATGTGCCGGTGCCATGTTCCCGGTGATTTCTCTACTGCGCATGTGCCGGTGCCATGTTCCCGGTGATTTCTCTATTGCGCATGTGCCGGTGCCATGTTCCCGGTGATTTCTCTATTGCGCATGTGTCGGTGCCATGTTCCCGGTGATTTCTCTACTGCGCATGTGCCGGTGCCATGTTCCCGGTGATTTCTCTATTGCGCATGTGCCGGTGCCATGTTCCCGGTGATTTCTCTACTGCGCATGTGCCGGTGCCATGTTCCCGGTGATTTCTCTACTGCGCATGTGCCGGTGCCATGTTCCCGGTGATTTCTCTATTGCGCATGTGCCGGTGCCATGTTCCCGGTGATTTCTCTATTGCGCATATGCCGGTGCCATGTTCCCGGTGATTTCTCTATTGCGCATGTGTCGGTGCCATGTTCCCGGTGATTTCTCTACTGCGCATGTGCCGGTGCCATGTTCCCGGTGATTTCTCTACTGCGCATGTGCCGGTGCCATGTTCCCGGTGATTTCTCTACTGCGCATGTGTCGGTGCCATATTCCCTGTGATTTCTCTACTGTACACGTGCCGGTGCCATGTTCCTGGTGATTTCTCTACTGCGCATGTGCCGATGCCATGTTCCCGGTGATTTATCTACTATACACGTGCCGGTGCCATGTTCCCGGTGATTTCTCTACTGCGCATGTGCCGGTGCCATGTTCCCGGTGATTTCTCTACTATACACGTGCCGGTGCCATGTTCCCGGTGATTTCTCTACTGCGCATGTGCCGGTGCCATGTTCCCGGTGATTTCTCTACTGCGCATGTGCCGGTGCCATGTTCCCGGTGATTTCTCTACTGCACATGTGCCGGTGCCATGTTCCCGGTGATTTCTCTATTGCGCATGTGCCGGTGCCATGTTCCCGGTGATTTCTCTATTGCGCATGTGTCGGTGCCATGTTCCCGGTGATTTCTCTACTGCGCATGTGCCGGTGCCATGTTCCCGGTGATTTCTCTATTGCGCATGTGCCGGTGCCATGTTCCCGGTGATTTCTCTATTGCGCATGTGCCGGTGCCATGTTCCCGGTGATTTCTCTATTGCGCATGTGTCGGTGCCATGTTCCCGGTGATTTCTCTACTGCGCATGTGTCGGTGCCATGTTCCCGGTGATTTCTCTATTGCGCATGTGTCGGTGCCATGTTCCCGGTGATTTCTCTACTACACATGTGTCGGTGCCATGTTCCCGGTGATTTCTCTATTGCGCATATGTCGGTGCCATGTTCCCGGTGATTTCTCTACTACACATGTGTCGGTGCCATGTTCCCGGTGATTTCTCTATTGCGCATATGCCGGTGCCATGTTTCAGGTGATTTCTCTATTGCGCATATGCCGGTGCCATGTTCCCGGTGATTTCTCTACTGCACATGTTCCGGTGCCATTCTCCCGGTGATTTCTTTACTGCACATGTTCCGGTGCCATATTCCCGGTGATTTCTCTACTGCCCATGTGCCGGTGCCATTCTCCTGGTGATTTCTCTACTGCACATGTTCCGGTGCCATGTTCCTGGTGATTTCTCTACTGCGCATGTGCCGGTGCCATATTCCCAGTGATTTCTCTACTACACATATGCCGGTGCCATGTTCCCGGTGATTTCTCTACTGCACATATGTCGGTGCCATGTTCCCTGTGATTTCTCTACTGCGCATGTGTCGGTGCCATGTTCCCGGTGATTTCTCTACTGCGCATGTGCCGGTGCCATGTTCCCGGTGATTTCTCTATTGCGCATGTGTCGGTGCCATGTTCCCGGTGATTTCTCTATTGCGCATATGCCGGTGCCATGTTCCCCGGTGATTTCTCTACTGCACATGTTCCGGTGCCATTCTCCCGGTGATTTCTTTACTACACATGTTCCGGTGCCATTCTCCCGGTGATTTCTCTACTGCACATGTTCCGGTGCCATGTTCCTGGTGATTTCTCTACTGCGCATGTGCCGGTGCCATGTTCACGGTGATTTCTCTACTGCACATGTTCCATTGCCATTCTCCCGGTGATTTCTTTACTGCACATGTTCCGGTGCCATGTTCCCGGGGATTTCTCTACTGCACATGTTCCGGTGCCATGTTCCCGGTGATTTCTCTACTGCACATGTGCCGGTGCCATGTTCCCGGTGATTTCTCTACTGCGCATGTTCCGGTGCCATGTTCCCGGTGATTTCTCTACTGCACATGTGCCGGTGCCATGTTCCCGGTGATTTCTCTACTGCACATGTGCCGGTGCCATGTTCCCGGTGATTTCTCTACTGCACATGTGCCGGTGCCATGTTCCCGGTGATTTCTCTACTGCACATGTGCCGGTGCCATGTTCCCGGTGATTTCTCTACTGCGCGTGTGCCGGTGCCATGTTCCCGGTGATTTCTCTACTACACATGTGCCGGTGCCATGTTCCCGGTGATTTCTCTACTACACATGTGCCAGTGCCATGTTCCCGGTGATGTCTCTATTGCGCATGTGCCGGTGCCATGTTCCCGGTGATTTCTCTACTATACACGTGCCGGTGCCATGTTCCCGGTGATTTCTCTACTGCGCATGTGCCGGTGCCATGTTCCCGGTGATTTCTCTACTGCGCATGTGCCGGTGCCATGTTCCCGGTGATTTCTCTACTGCACATGTGCCGGTGCCATGTTCCCGGTGATTTCTCTATTGCGCATGTGCCGGTGCCATGTTCCCGGTGATTTCTCTACTGCGCATGTGCCGGTGCCATGTTCCCGGTGATTTCTCTATTGCGCATGTGCCGGTGCCATGTTCCCGGTGATTTCTCTATTGCGCATGTGCCGGTGCCATGTTCCCGGTGATTTCTCTATTGCGCATGTGTCGGTGCCATGTTCCCGGTGATTTCTCTACTGCGCATGTGTCGGTGCCATGTTCCCGGTGATTTCTCTATTGCGCATGTGTCGGTGCCATGTTCCCGGTGATTTCTCTACTACACATGTGTCGGTGCCATGTTCCCGGTGATTTCTCTATTGCGCATATGTCGGTGCCATGTTCCCGGTGATTTCTCTACTACACATGTGTCGGTGCCATGTTCCCGGTGATTTCTCTATTGCGCATATGCCGGTGCCATGTTTCAGGTGATTTCTCTATTGCGCATATGCCGGTGCCATGTTCCCGGTGATTTCTCTACTGCACATGTTCCGGTGCCATTCTCCCGGTGATTTCTTTACTGCACATGTTCCGGTGCCATATTCCCGGTGATTTCTCTACTGCCCATGTGCCGGTGCCATTCTCCTGGTGATTTCTCTACTGCACATGTTCCGGTGCCATGTTCCTGGTGATTTCTCTACTGCGCATGTGCCGGTGCCATATTCCCAGTGATTTCTCTACTACACATATGCCGGTGCCATGTTCCCGGTGATTTCTCTACTGCACATATGTCGGTGCCATGTTCCCTGTGATTTCTCTACTGCGCATGTGTCGGTGCCATGTTCCCGGTGATTTCTCTACTGCGCATGTGCCGGTGCCATGTTCCCGGTGATTTCTCTATTGCGCATGTGTCGGTGCCATGTTCCCGGTGATTTCTCTATTGCGCATATGCCGGTGCCATGTTCCCCGGTGATTTCTCTACTGCACATGTTCCGGTGCCATTCTCCCGGTGATTTCTTTACTACACATGTTCCGGTGCCATTCTCCCGGTGATTTCTCTACTGCACATGTTCCGGTGCCATGTTCCTGGTGATTTCTCTACTGCGCATGTGCCGGTGCCATGTTCACGGTGATTTCTCTACTGCACATGTTCCATTGCCATTCTCCCGGTGATTTCTTTACTGCACATGTTCCGGTGCCATGTTCCCGGGGATTTCTCTACTGCACATGTTCCGGTGCCATGTTCCCGGTGATTTCTCTACTGCACATGTGCCGGTGCCATGTTCCCGGTGATTTCTCTACTGCGCATGTTCCGGTGCCATGTTCCCGGTGATTTCTCTACTGCACATGTGCCGGTGCCATGTTCCCGGTGATTTCTCTACTGCACATGTGCCGGTGCCATGTTCCCGGTGATTTCTCTACTGCACATGTGCCGGTGCCATGTTCCCGGTGATTTCTCTACTGCACATGTGCCGGTGCCATGTTCCCGGTGATTTCTCTACTGCGCGTGTGCCGGTGCCATGTTCCCGGTGATTTCTCTACTACACATGTGCCGGTGCCATGTTCCCGGTGATTTCTCTACTACACATGTGCCAGTGCCATGTTCCCGGTGATGTCTCTATTGCGCATGTGCCGGTGCCATGTTCCCGGTGATTTCTCTACTACACATGTGCCGGTGCCATGTCCCCGGTGATTTCTCTACTGCACATGTGCCGGTGCCATGTTCCCGGTGATTTCTCTACTGCGCATGTTCCGGTGCCATGTTCCCGGTGATTTCTCTACTGCGCATGTTCCGGTGCCATGTTCCCGGTGATTTCTCTACTGCACATGTTCCGGTGCCATGTTCCCGGTGATTTATCTACTGCACATGTGCCGGTGCCATGTTCCCGGTGATTTCTCTACTGCACATGTGCCGGTGCCATGTTCCCGGTGATTTCTCTACTGCACATGTGCCGGTGCCATGTTCCCGGTGATTTCTCTACTGCACATGTGCCGGTGCCATGTTCCCGGTGATTTCTCTACTGCGCGTGTGCCGGTGCCATGTTCCCGGTGATTTCTCTACTACACATGTGCCGGTGCCATGTTTCCGGTGATTTCTCTACTACACATGTGCCGGTGCCATGTTCCCGGTGATTTCTCTACTACACATGTGCCGGTGCCATGTTCCCGGTGATGTCTCTATTGCGCATGAGCCGGTGCCATGTTCCCGGTGATTTCTCTACTACACATGTGCCGGTGCCATGTTCCCGGTGATTTCTCTACTGCACATGTGCCGGTGCCATGTTTCCGGTGATTTCTCTATTGCGCATGTGCCGGTGCCATGTTTCCGGTGATTTCTCTACTATACATGTGCCGGTGCCATGTTCCCGGTGATTTCTCTATTGCGCATGTGTCGGTGCCATGTTTCCGGTGATTTCTCTATTGCGCATGTGCCGGTGACATTCTCCTGGTGATTTCTCTACTGCACATGTGCCGGTGCCATGTTTCCGGTGATGTCTCTATTGCGCATGTGCCGGTGCCATGTTCCCGGTAATTTCTCTACTACACACGTGCCGGTGCCATGTCCCCGGTGATTTCTCTACTGCGCATGTGCCGGTGACATTCTCCTGGTGATTTCTCTACTACACATGTGCCGGTGCCATGTCCCCGGTGATTTCTCTACTGCGCATGTGCCGGTGACATTCTCCTGGTGATTTCTCTACTGCACATGTGCCGGTGCCATGTTCCCGGTGATTTCTCTACTGCACATGTGCCGGTGCCATGTTTCCGGTGATTTCTCTACTGCGCATGTGTCGGTGCCATGTTTCCGGTGATTTCTCTATTGCGCATGTGTCGGTGCCATGTTTCCGGTGATTTCTCTATTGCGCATGTGTCGGTGCCATGTTTCCGGTGATTTCTCTATTGCGCATGCGCAGATCTCCGGGAAGATGGCGTCTAATATTTCTGCGCCCACTGGTAGAAGGTATGTATAATCTCCGGGAGTACGGTGTGGGTCCCTCAGACCTAGGGACCCATGTTCACCACATACTCTGCAGACACTATAGAATGCACCCTCAGCGCTCAGTGACCGTGACGGCCAGATGACATCACCACAGTGCTGGAATGCTGCTTAGTAAATGGCGGTAATCCAAAGGGAAGGGATCCGCTGCAAAAGAACCATTCTGAGTAACCTCACGGCTCTGCACACCCCCACCTACTATATATATATATATATATATATATATATATATATATATATATATATATATATATGGTTGGTAGGTATATGTATGTGTAGGAGGAGGGTATGTATGTGTGAGGGTATGTATATCTATGTGTAGGAAGAGGACGGTATGTATGTATGTATGTATGTATGTGTGAGGGTAGGTATATCTATGTGTAGGAAGAGGACGGTATGTATGTATGTATGTATGTATGTATGTATGTGTGAGGGTAGGTATATGCAGTGCTTAAAGTGGTCCTAGAGAGGTGGTGGAACTCACTCCCCCCCCCTCCTCCTCCTCCCCTGGCACCCATGCGATAAAGGTACGCAGCGCCCCCCAAAAAGGGGCGTGGTCTCAAAAAGAAAGAGGCGTGGTCACACGATAGTAATAATGCCCACAGTAGTAGCACCCCTAATACAATGCCCACAGTAGTATCACCCCTAATACAATGCCCACAGTAGTAGCACCCCTAATACAATGCCCACAGCAGTAGTACCCCAAATACAATGCCCACAGTAGTATCACCCCTAATACAATGCCCACAGTAGTAGCACCCCTAATACAATGCCCACAGTAGTATCACCCCTAATACAATGCCCACAGTAGTAGCACCCCTAATACAATGCCCACAGTAGTAGTACCCCTAATACAATGCCCACAGTAGTAGTACCCCTAATACAATGCCCACAGCAGTAGTACCCCTAATACAATGCCCACAGCAGTAGTACCCCTAATACAATGCCCACAGTAGTATCACCCCTAATACAATGCCCACAGTAGTAGCACCCCTAATACAATGCCCACAGCAGTAGTACCCCTAATACAATGCCCACAGTAGTAGTACCCCTAATACAATGCCCACAGCAGTAGTACCCCTAATACAATGCCCACAGTAGTATCACCCCTAATGCAATGCCCACAGCAGTAGCACCCCTAATACAATGCCCACAGTAGTAGCACCCCTAATACAATGCCCACAGTAGTAGCACCCCTAATACAATGCCCACAGCAGTAGTACCCCTAATACAATGCCCACAGTATCACCCCTAATACAATGCCCACAGCAGTAGTACCCCTAATACAATGCCCACAGTAGTAGCACCCCTAATACAATGCCCACAGTAGTAGCACCCCTAATACAATGCCCACAGTAGTATCACCCCTAATACAATGCCCACAGCAGTAGCACCCCTAATACAATGCCCACAGCACTAGTACCCCTAATACAATGCCCACAGTAGTAGCACCCCTAATACAATGCCCACAGTAGTAGCACCCCTAATACAATGCCCACAGTAGTAGCACCCCTAATACAATGCCCACAGTAGTAGCACCCCTAATACAATGCCTACAGGCCCACAGTAATAGCACCCCTAATACAATGCCCACAGTAGTAGCACCCCTAATACAATGCCCACAGTAGTAGTACCCCTAATACAATGCCCACAGTAGTAGTACCCCTAATACAATGCCCACAGTAGTAGCACCCCTAATACAATGCCCACAGTAGTATCACCCCAATACAATGCCCACAGTAATAGCACCCCTAATACAATGCCCACAGTAGTAGCACCCCTAATACAATGCCCACAGTAGTATCACCCCTAATACAATGCCCACAGTAGTAGCACCCCTAATACAATGCCCACAGTAGTATCACCCCTAATACAATGCCCACAGTAGTAGTACCCCTAATACAATGCCCACAGTAGTAGTACCCCTAATACAATGCCCACAGCAGTAGTACCCCTAATACAATGCCCACAGTAGTAGTACCCCTAATACAATGCCCACAGCAGTAGTACCCCTAATACAATGCCCACAGCAGTAGTACCCCTAATACAATGCCCACAGTAGTATCACCCCTAATACAATGCCCACAGCAGTAGCACCCCTAATACAATGCCCACAGTAGTAGCACCCCTAATACAATGCCCACAGTAGTAGCACCCCTAATACAATGCCCACAGCAGTAGTACCCCTAATACAATGCCCACAGTAGTATCACCCCTAATACAATGCCCACAGCAGTAGTACCCCTAATACAATGCCCACAGTAGTAGCACCCCTAATACAATGCCCACAGTAGTAGCACCCCTAATACAATGCCCACAGTAGTATCACCCCTAATACAATGCCCACAGTAGTAGCACCCCTAATACAATGCCCACAGCACTAGTACCCCTAATAGAATGCCCACAGTAGTAGCACCCCTAATACAATGCCCACAGTAGTAGCACCCCTAATACAATGCCCACAGTAGTAGCACCCCTAATACAATGCCCACAGTAGTAGCACCCCTAATACAATGCCCACAGTAGTAGCACCCCTAATACAATGCCCACAGGCCCACAGTAATAGCACCCCTAATACAATGCCCACAGTAGTAGCACCCCTAATACAATGCCCACAGTAGTAGTACCCCTAATACAATGCCCACAGTAGTAGTACCCCTAATACAATGCCCACAGTAGTAGCACCCCTAATACAATGCCCACAGTAGTATCACCCCAATACAATGCCCACAGTAATAGCACCCCTAATACAATGCCCACAGTAGTAGTGCTCATTATGCAATGTCCACTGTACTGGTAGTGCCCCTTATATAGAGCCCATAGTAGTGGTGCCTCTTATGCAATGCCCGCAATAGTAGTACCCCTTATGTCCCCAGGAGTGATGCCCCTAATGAAGTGCCCCCTTTACAATGCCCTCATTAGTAGTGCCCCCAGTAGTAATGTTGCCTGTAGTAATGCCCCCAGTAGTTTAGCCCCAGTGGTAATGCCCCCAGTAGTTTAACCCCAGTAGTTTAGTCCTCATGTAGTTTGCCCCAAGTAGTAATGCCCCCCAGTAGTTTAGCCCCCTTGTAGTTTGCCCCCTTTTAGTTTAGCCCCAGTAGTAATGCCCCACTGTAGTTTGCCCCCCAGTAGTTTAGCCCCCCAGTAGTTTAGCCCCTG
>NC_086448.1:835741227-835922194 GCF_028390025.1 Pseudophryne corroboree
CTGGTCTGGTGTCATATGTGAGCATGGAGGGCACAGGATGAGGTGTGTGTATTAGATGTGGGCATGGAGGGCACAGGATGAGGTGTGTGTATTAGATGTGGGCATGGAGGGCACAGGATGAGGTGTGTGTAGTAGATGTGGGCATGGAGGGCACAGGATGAGGTGTGTGTATGGGATGTGGGCATGGAGGGCACAGGATGAGGTGTGTGTATTAAATGTGGGCATGGAGGGCACAGGATGAGGTGTGTGTATTAGATGTGGGCATGGAGGGCACAGGATGAGGTGTGTGTAGTAGATGTGGGCATGGAGGGCACAGGATGAGGTGTGTGTATGGGATGTGGGCATGGAGGGCACAGGATGAGGTGTGTGTAGTAGATGTGGGCATGGTGGGCACAGGCTGAGCTGTGTGTAGTAGATGTGGGCATGGAAGGCACAGGCTGGTCTGGTGGTAGATGTGGGCATGGAGGGCACAGGCTGGTCTGGTGGTAGATGTGGGCATGGAGGGCACAGGCTGAGGTGTGTGTATTGGATGTGGGCATGGAGGGCACAGGCCTGGTTGGTATGTATTAGATGTGGGCATGGAGGGCACAGGCTGAGTTGGTATCAGATGTGGGCATGGAGGGCACAGGCTGAGCTGGTATCAGATGTGGGCATGGAGGGCACAGGCTGAGTTGGTATCAGATGTGGGCATGGAGGACACAGGCTGGTCTGGTGGTAGATGTGGGCATGGAGGGCACAGGATGAGGTGTGTGTATTAGATGTGGGCATGGAGGGCACAGGCTGGTCTGGTGGTAGATGTAGGCATGGAGGGCACAGGCTGGTCTGGTGTTAGATGTGGGCATGGAGGGCACAGGCTGAGGTGTGTGTATTGGATGTGGGCATGGAGGGCACAGGCTTGGTTGGTATGTATTAGATGTGGGCATGAAGGGCATAGGCTGAGTTGGTATCAGATGTGGGCATGGAGGGCACAGGCTGAGCTGGTATCAGATGTGGGCATGGAGGGCACAGGCTGGTCTGGTGGTAGATGTGGGCATGGAGGGCACAGGCTGGTCTGGTGGTAGATGTGGGCATGGAGGGCACAGGCTGAGGTGTGTGTATGGGATGTGGGCATGGAGGGCACAGGCTGGTCTGGTGTCATATGTGAGCATGGAGGGCACAGGATGAGGTGTGTGTATTAGATGTGGGCATGGAGGGCACAGGATGAGGTGTGTGTATTAGATGTGGGCATGGAGGGCACAGGATGAGGTGTGTGTAGTAGATGTGGGCATGGAGGGCACAGGATGAGGTGTGTATGGGATGTGGGCATGGAGGGCACAGGATGAGGTGTGTGTATTAAATGTGGGCATGGAGGGCACAGGATGAGGTGTGTGTATTAGATGTGGGCATGGAGGGCACAGGATGAGGTGTGTGTAGTAGATGTGGGCATGGAGGGCACAGGATGAGGTGTGTGTATGGGATGTGGGCATGGAGGGCACAGGATGAGGTGTGTGTAGTAGATGTGGGCATGGTGGGCACAGGCTGAGCTGTGTGTAGTAGATGTGGGCATGGAAGGCACAGGCTGGTCTGGTGGTAGATGTGGGCATGGAGGGCACAGGCTGGTCTGGTGGTAGATGTGGGCATGGAGGGCACAGGCTGAGGTGTGTGTATTGGATGTGGGCATGGAGGGCACAGGCCTGGTTGGTATGTATTAGATGTGGGCATGGAGGGCACAGGCTGAGTTGGTATCAGATGTGGGCATGGAGGGCACAGGCTGAGCTGGTATCAGATGTGGGCATGGAGGGCACAGGCTGAGTTGGTATCAGATGTGGGCATGGAGGACACAGGCTGGTCTGGTGGTAGATGTGGGCATGGAGGGCACAGGATGAGGTGTGTGTATTAGATGTGGGCATGGAGGGCACAGGCTGGTCTGGTGGTAGATGTAGGCATGGAGGGCACAGGCTGGTCTGGTGTTAGATGTGGGCATGGAGGGCACAGGCTGAGGTGTGTGTATTGGATGTGGGCATGGAGGGCACAGGCTTGGTTGGTATGTATTAGATGTGGGCATGAAGGGCATAGGCTGAGTTGGTATCAGATGTGGGCATGGAGGGCACAGGCTGAGCTGGTATCAGATGTGGGCATGGAGGGCACAGGCTGGTCTGGTGGTAGATGTGGGCATGGAGGGCACAGGCTGGTCTGGTGGTAGATGTGGGCATGGAGGACACAGGCTGGTCTGGTGGTAGATGTGGGCATGGAGGGCACAGGTTGAGCTGGTGGTAGATGTGGGCATGGAGGGCACAAGCTGTGGGCATGGAGGGCACAGGCTGAGTTGGTATTAGATGTTGGCATGGAGGGCACAGGCTGGTCTGGTGGTAGATGTGGGCATGGAGGGCACAGGCTGGTCTGGTGGTAGATGTGGGCATGGATGGCACAGGCTGGTCTGGTGGTAGATGTGGGCATGGAGGGCACAGGCTGGTCTGGTGGTAGATGTGGGCATGAAGGGCACAGGCTGGGCTGGTGTTAGATGTGGGCATGGAGGGCACAGGCTGGTCTGGTGGTAGATGTGGGCATGGAGGGCACAGGCTGGTCTGGTGGTAGATGTGGGCATGGAGGGCACAGGTTGGTCGGGTGTTAGATGTGGGCATGGAGGGCACATGTTGGTCTGGTGGTAGATGTAGGCATGGAGGGCACAGGCTGGTCTGGTGGTAGATGTGGACATGAAGGGCACAGGCTGGGCTGGTGTTAGATGTGGGCATGGAGGGCAGAGGCTGGTCTGGTGGTAGATGTGGGCATGAAGGGCACAGGCTGGTCTGGTGATAGATGTGGGCATGGAGGGCAGAGGCTGGTCTGGTGGTAGATGTGGGCATGAAGGGCACAGGCTGGTCTGGTGATAGATGTGGGCATGGAGGGCAGAGGCTGGTCTGGTGGTAGATGTGGGCATGAAGGGCACAGGCTGGTCTGGTGATAGATGTGGGCATGGAGGGCAGAGGCTGGTCTGGTGGTAGATGTGGGCATGAAGGGCACAGGCTGGGCATGGTGGTAGATGGAGCACTGTGTAGTGGGAAACATCACTCAACCCCGCTCCCAGCTCTCCCCGAGCCCCTAGCAACAACGCTGTATTATCTGTCTGCCGCATTCACTGCCTGGTGTATGGTGGGTTAAATATCCCCCCCTCCCAACACACACACACACACACACACACACACACACACACACACACACACACACACACACACACACACACACATACATATACACACACACACATATATACATGGACACACACACACACACACACACACACACACACACACACACACACACACACATACATATATATATACATATACACACACATAGACACACACACACACACAATTTTGCCCACTCTCCGCCCCATGTTCCCCCCTGTATATCCCCCTCAGTGCCCACATTGCCGCCTGTCTAATTACCCACAATGGGGATAGTCCTAGGGGCAGTGCGGACCCCGGTAGCCGGGCAGACACACACATGACATGGTAACTGATGTGTAGGTAATGACACGTGCCCTGAATATATAATACACCCAGGCATGCTGTGATGCTGTGAGAGGTACTGACCCCTGCCTCCATACACCCTGCCTCCATACACCCTGCCTCCATACACCCCGGCTCACAGCTATGTTACACAGTGATAAATGTAATCACACAGGGACTCGGCAGTCCCTCTCCCCGCAATGTCCCCGCCATCAGGGCCTCTCAGATGGGTTTCAGGAGATAGAGTCTGTATGTGTAGAGGTTTCTCTGTCCCCACCGTGGTGGCCGGGGACCACCTCTAATCCAGCCACAGCCAGCTGCATACACCCCCTCCCTCATACATTCTGCTTTGTCTCATGTCTTTTCCTGCCGTGTCCTCCAAATGGAGCGAAGGGAAAAGCAATTCTCACCCTCACGGTGCCCGTTACACGGCTCATGTATCCCTTACACATTATTGGGTATAGAGCAGACCCCCGGTGAGTGCGGAGGGGGGACATGACAGGTACAGGTGAGTGTGACTTGTATTTGCAGCATCTAGTTACCAAAGGGTTAATAAAAAGGGGCAGACTAGATGGGCCAAGCGGTTCTTCTCTTCCGTCACATTCTATGCTTCTATGTCTGTATATGTCTGCAGGGCAAGATGGCCGCACTCGCTCCGCGTTAGGGTTGGCCATCAACAGGTTAACAATGGCTGGTGCGCAGATTAGGGCAGACGCAGCACAGCATGGGGCTTGTTTCTGTCAGAACTCCCTCCAATGTTGGTAAAAGCATCGACCATCGGGAGGAAACCATCCATGTTTGCTGACTATCGATGGTTGGTGGGCAACTATTCTCTGGTGCTGCTTGATGGCATGGGTTACCACAAGGTTCTGCCCACAGGGATGTACTGTAAGCTCCCGGCAGGAGAATTGCCCCCCTCTCTGGAGCCTGGGAGGGGTTTTCCAGTTCGGGAGTCTCCCTGTCATACATGGAAGTGCACCTGTCACTGATAGACATTGGAGGGGGCACTGTCTGGGTATACGGTCATGGTGCCGGCTGTCAGGAATACCGACCAGGTGCTGGAATACCAACAGGGGGCTAGGGTTAGGCACCTCCGGGGGGGGGGGGGGGGGGCTGTTTAGGCACTGAGGAGGGAAGGTTAGGGCTAGGCTGCGGGGGGGGGGGGGGGGGCGGGCGGTTAGGGTTAGGCACTATGGGGGGAAGTTAGGGTTAGGCAGCGGGGAGGTTAGGCTGCGGGGGGGGGGGGGCGGGGGGGGCAGGGCGGTTATGGTTAGGCACCTCTGGGGGGGAGGGGTGTTTAGGCACTAAGAAGGGAGGGTGCGGGTTAGGCTGCGGAAAGGGGGGCTTAGGTTTAGGCACTAAGGGGGAGGTTAAGGTTAGGCTGCGGTAAAGGAAGGTTGGAGGGGTAGGTAGAATACTTACCTCACCCCTGCCGGGATTGTGATTGCCGGCATTCCGTCCGCCGGGTTCGCATACCGATCCCATTGCGTGGACTGAACCGATAGTAATAAGAATATAGACCATCAGCGCTACTTACTGAGCCATGAGGCACCACCCACCCAGGTACTAGAGATGCAGAGCCGCAGGCAGATGCCAATCATTTGCATTTTATACAGTAACTCCACCCATCAGGCCAACAATGCCCCATCCACACCAAAAAACCCGGCTCCAACAATGCCCCATCTACACCAGAAAACCCGGCTCCAACAATGCCCCATCCACACCAAAAAACCCGGCTCCAACAATGCCCCATCTACACCAGAAAACCCGGCTCCAACAATGCCCCATCCACACCAAAAAACCCGGGTCCAACAATGCCCCATCCACATCAAAAAACCCGGGTCCAACAATGCCCCATACACACCAGAAAACCCGGCTCCAACAATGCCCCATCCACACCAAAAACCCGGGTCCAACAATGCCCCATTCACACCAAAAAAACCTGGGTCCAACAATGCCCCATCTACACCAGAAAACCCGGCTCCCACAATGCCCCATCCACACCAAAAAACCCGGGTCCAACAATGCCCCATCCACACCAAAAATCCCGGGTCCAACAATGCCCCATTCACACCAAAAAACCCGGGTCCAACAATGCCCCATTCACACCAAAAAACCCGGGTCCAACAATGCCACATTCACACCAAAAATCCCGGGTCCAACAATGCCCCATTCACACCAAAAATCCCGGGTCCAACAATGCCCCATTCACACCAAAAAACCCGGGTCCAACAATGCCCCATTCACACCAAAAAACCCAGGTCCAACCTGGGTTATGGAACATGGTTTCAAGCTGTGCCACAACGGCTGGAAACCGCCTTCTTGCTGGCTCCTCTCTCTGCCCGTGCTTGGAGATGATTCGACTCACCGCATGCTACCTGGCTACCCACAGGCTACCTGGGTTGGTGCTGGGTTTGACCCTTATAGCTGCCAGGATTGGATTCCGGGTAACACAACCAGGGTCAATCATTTCACACCAAACTTGTACTCGGTCTGCCCAGCAATAGCCTGGGTTATAAGATTGGCGCGGAAGGGGTTTTACTCTTAGGACGTGTTCTGCTACCTCGTTACTAAGCAGCACTTCCAAAATGTATTTCATAAGAATAATTTACATACAGTAATAATATAAACCGGCAGACAGTGAGGCACAGTGCTTTGTAACCGGCAGACAGTGAGGCGCAGTGCTGTGTAACCGGCAGACAGTGAGGCGCAGTGCTTTGTAACCGGCAGACAGTGAGGCGCAGTGCTTTGTAACCGGCAGACAGTGAGGCACAGTGCTGTGTAACCGGCAGACAGTGAGGTGCAGTGCTTTGTAACCGGTAGACAGTGAGGCACAGTGCTTTGTAACCGGCAGACAGTGAGGCGCAGTGCTTTGTAACCGGCAGAGAGTGAGGCGCAGTGCTTTGTAACCGGCAGAGAGTAAGGCGCAGTGCTTTGTAACCGGCAGACAGTGAGGCACAGTGCTGTGTAACCGGCAGACAGTGAGGTGCAGTGCTTTGTAACCGGTAGACAGTGAGGCGCAGTGCTTTGTAACCGGCAGACAGTGAGGCACAGTGCTGTGTAACCGGCAGACAGTGAGGTGCAGTGCTTTGTAACCGGTAGACAGTGAGGCACAGTGCTTTGTAACCGGCAGACAGTGAGGCGCAGTGCTTTGTAACCGGCAGAGAGTGAGGCGCAGTGCTTTGTAACCGGCAGAGAGTAAGGCGCAGTGCTTTGTAACCGGCAGAGAGTAAGGCGCAGTGCTTTGTAACCGGCAGACAGTGAGGCACAGTGCTTTGTAACCGGCAGAGAGTAAGGCGCAGTGCTTTGTAACCGGCAGACAGTGAGGCGCAGTGCTTTGTAACCGGCAGACAGTAAGGCGCAGTGCTTTGTAACCGGCAGACAGTGAGGCGCAGTGCTTTGTAACCGGCAAACAGTGAGGCGCAGTGCTTTGTAACCGGCAGACAGTGAGGCGCAGTGCTTTGTAACCGGCAGACAGTGAGGCGCAGTGCTTTGTAACCGGCAGACAGTGAGGCGCAGTGCTTTGTAACCCGGGAGACAGTGAGACGCAGTGCTTTGTAACCGGCAGACAGTGAGGCGCAGTGCTTTGTAACCGGCAGACAGTGAGGCGCAGTGCTTTGTAACCGGCAGACAGTGAGGCACAGTGCTTTGTAACCGGCAGACAGTGAGGCGCAGTGCTTTGTAACCGGCAGACAGTGAGGCGCAGTGCTTTGTAACCGGGAGACAGTGAGGCGCAGTGCTTTGTAACCGGCAGACAGTGAGGCGCAGTGCTTTGTAACCGTCAGACAGTAAGACGCAGTGCTTTGTAACCGGGAGACAGTGAGGCGCAGTGCTTTGTGACCGTCAGACAGTAAGGCGCAGTGCTTTGTAACCGTCAGACAGTAAGGCGCAGTGCTTTGTAACCGGCAGACAGTGAGGCACAGTGCTTTGTAACCGGCAGGCAGACAGTGAGGCGCAGTGCTTTGTAACCGGCAGGCAGACAGTGAGGCGCAGTGCTTTGTAACCGGCAGGCAGACAGTGAGGCGCAGTGCTTTGTAACCGGCAGGCAGACAGTGAGGCACAGCGCTTTGTAACTTATTCTCCGATGCTACAGAAATGACATTAATCTGACGCACACCCATTTTCTGTCAGTAGCATCAATGTCAGCGTGCAGGAGTAATATTACTTCACAAGGTGTATTTCTGAATTCTGAAATCTGACTTTCAGGTAAAGTAACTTTTTCAGCCACGTTAACCTTATATTTCAGCTATGGCCAACGTAGTACCCATCTGCACGATCCTCTATCTGTATGGCCCTCAGTTGGGGGTTATTTAGGATTGTTAGCAAACCAATAAAGTTAGCAATTGGTAAAACCATGTGCACTGCAGGTGGGGCAGATGTAACATGTGCAGAGAGAGTTAGATTTGGGTGGGTTATATTGTTTCTGTGCAGGGTAAATACTGGCTTCTTTATTTTTACACTGCAATTTAGATTTCAGTTTGAACACACCCCACCCAAATCTAACTCTCTCCGCACATGTTCCATCTGCCCCACCTGCACTGCACATGGTTTTGCCCAGTTGCTTGATTTTTTGGTTTGCTAGCAACTCTGAATAATGGGGGTAATTCCAAGTTGATCGCAGCAGGATTTTTGATAGCAATTGGGCAAAACCATGTGCACTGCAGGGGAGGCAGATATAACGTGCAGAGAGAGTTAGATTTGGGTGTAGTGTGTTCAATCTGCAATCTAAATTGCAGTGTAAAAATAAAGCAGCCAGTACTTACCCTGCACAGAAATAAAATATCCCACCCAAATCTATCTCTTTCTGCACATGTTATATCTGCCTCCCCTGCAGTGCACATGGTTTTGCCAAATTGCTATCAAAAATCCTGCTGCGATCAACTTGTAATTACCCCCCATGTGCAGTGCAGGGGGGGGGGGGGGGGGGGGGAGATATAACATTTGCAGAGAGAGTTAGATTTGGGGGGGTTATTTTGTTTCTGTGCAGGGTAAATACTGGCTGCTTTATTTTTACACTGCAAATTAGATTGCAGATTGAACACACCACACCCAAATCTAACTCTCTCTGCACATGTTACATCTGCCTCCCCTGCAGTGCACATGGTTTTGCCCAATTGCTAACAGAATTCCTGCTGCGATCAACTTGGAATTACCCCCAATGCCCCTTATTCAGCTTTAGTTGCAATTTTGCTAAAAAAGCAAAACTGCAACTCCTAGCACTCGCACGCAGGGTACCGCCCAGCGCAGGGCAAAGCCGCCCAGCACGTGAAGGGGCCGCCCCGCAGGCTTTGGGGCACCATCGGAAATACCGGTAGCATCTTTCCTGTTGCAGCGGTCATGTGTGATATCACCCGGCCGCCCTGAAAACGGTCCGGACCCGCCAGTGTTTTCATCACCCCGCCCCCGCAATGCCGCATTTCTGCCTGCGATCGCCCCATGAATGCCTCTGCCTGTCAGTCTGGCAGAGGCGTTCTCATCTCTGCGATTCAATCACATATCCCGGGCCAAGGGCACATAGAATGGGCTCTGCACGTGCGCACTGGCCCAGTAATCGCAGTAGCGGTCGATGCTGAATAAAGCCCTAAGAATGCATCTAAGATTTGAATGTGAATAATGTTCTGGAATAATGTGCTGTATTTTGTATTCATGGGCGTTGGCGCACGCTATCTGTCTACGCTGTGCTTCATTAGAACAATCAATAGATAATCCGTCATATAGGAAGGATACGGCACTCATCTACTAATTGCACTAAACGAACTCCTTTTACGACACCATTTCATATATCTCTCTTTCTCTTCCCTTTTTTTGTCTTTCATTAACCCTCTCCCTGTGAGCCAGACCCCACAAATGGAACGGGTCCCATGAGCCTGAGTGTGGAAAGGGATATCTCACATAAGTCTTCGGCTGCGGAAATCCTTCTTTCTCTCCTGGAAACGGGGACGTTAGATGTAGAGAAGACATTGTCCCAGAAGACCAGGTCTGGTGGGGAGGACTCCTTCTTGGACAGTAAACCCTGGAGGATCACTAAGGCAAAGTTGCCCCAGAAAAAGCCACCACGTACATCTCTTGCATCCGCTGGAGTCATGGCATCTTCAGCAGCTCCTACCGGCCAAGCCGGTGGCCTCCCAGCTACAGTGAGCACTTTGGAGTACCATCCCACTGGGATAAATATAGACAACGAGTCATCTATTTGTGCGGGATGCGGCGGGGAAACTGTCATTAACGAGAGACCGCCCTCAAGGTCTCTGCTGTCCGAGCGCAATGGGGGAAGTGTGGAGTCCGTGACTAACTTTGGGTGGCCTGCTGAGCATGGAACTGTCGACTGGGAATTTAGAAAGAGTTTGATCAAAGGCGATAAACCTTCTGCGTCAGAAAGTCAAGAAGACTCAGGGAGTGGAGACCCGCGTGTAAAGATGCCTTCAGGTCAAGTCACGCACTCCAGCTCCCTGAAAACAGAATGGGATTTAGGCGAGCTTCTGGGCATGGCCACCTCTACTCCATCCCAGACTACCAGTACTGGAACCAACGCACTGGTAAACCCATCTACAGATAAAGCCATCAGCCCGGACTCTGCAGAAATTGACCATCTCCTGCAAGTGTCCAGAGAAACCACCCTGCAGCCGCCATCGCCTTCAGGTACTGAACCTCGCAGTCAGAGTCCAGACAAGCCCAGGAAAGAAGTCAGTTTTGAGGCAGGGAAACCTCAGGGGCCGTTAACAGTTTTGGAGAAAATGCCCAGTCAGTCCACAGTGCAGGGGGCACAAGGGAGCACTGACATTGCAGTGGTGACCGAAAGCAGACAAGTTGACTTATTTCCTACTAGTGTCCCACCTAATGGTCCACCAAAACCCAATGAGTCCCCATCTGACCTTATAGACATAGATTATAATGACCCCTCTGACATAGACGACCACTGGCCTTTTCCTCATTTCCCAGATTCCCCCTTTGCCGGTGGGGACTCCACCAAGACACTCCACGACAAGCTGGCACCTTGGCATAAGCCATTACATTACGATGACTTCTCTCCTTTCGATGACTCATACTTTTACCCCACCCCTTCTTTCTACGCAGATGAATATGAGGAGGGGGGTATTGAAGATGACGATGAAGAGGATGACCTTGAGGAAGCCGAGGACTTGGATGATGAAATGGCCGCAAGGGAAGCCGGTAACGTCCTCAAAGCTGCTACTCTAACTCCAAAGGTGCGGACTGTAATGGTCGACGAGAAGCCGACCAGCATTCAAGACGATCTCTTCCGGGGGGAGCTCTTCCCCAAGTTTCACCCTGACGTGAACAAGGACCAAACGCAGACCATGTCTGGGACTAACGAAAATAGCACAGAGTGCAGGAGTGGCTTCGTGAGGCGCAACAACTCCTGCAAGTCCCTTTGCGAGATCTACCCCACCTACTGCTTCAACGGGGGGCAGTGCTACATCGTGGAGGGCGCCGGAGCGTTGTGCAGGTAAGACATTGTCCATGCTACCAGTCTAAGGGCGAGCTGTATCAAACCTTCAAAGAGGACAACCAATCAGGTTCTAGCGACGGGATGTAATGGCGTCCGAGATCCCCGGAGGATCGGGATGCCGGCCGATCTTGGGCATTTTTTTTTTAAAGGAGCAGTCACTTACAAGGCATGGTTTTACCCACGATCTCGGGCGCCATTACATCTCGCCCTTTCTATCAGTTTATAGCATGTACTAAATAAATGATACCTAGAATTTCACTAGTTGCTATGGGCAACAGGCCACACCTATTTGTGTCACATGACTTTGATGCGATGTATAATAGGCACGGAGGCCACACCCACCTCAGCCTTTGTTCTGTGCGACTGCTTATGGTGCCTCATTAACACTGGAGGCCAACACTTGGTTTCCGGCCCCTCGGACATTTGGTAAAGGACAAATCCTTTTGTTTGGAGAAAAATGTTTCACTAAAGCGTCTAAATGTCGGGTGTTGCCCGTAGCAACCAATCAAAATCTTGTTATCTTTTCTTTATTGCATCATGAAAATGCTAGAGAGAATCTGGTTGCTACGGGCAACACCTCCACTTGTCTGTTTTAGAAGCTTTATTAAATCTACCCCGTAGTATCATCATTATACGGAATCATATATACTCCGCCATGTACGGGGATGTGCGGACGGTTCCTAGGAACTGTGCAGGAAGAAGCGGTGGGAGCGTTCAGTAGGGATCAGCCATCGGATGCTTTGTATACATCTGCAGAACAATCTGCCGTCGCCTGAGAATGGGCTGCGGATCCGGCAGGGAGGCCTCTCGTTATACCATGCCAGTAATTAGACAGATGTTTCGTCCTCCTCCCGGCTGTATACGGAGCAGAAATAACCCCTGTGTAATCGGGGGTCACATCAGACCTTTACCATCAGCCGAGCGTCGTATCCTGTACAGAATCTTACTGACGTGTGTACATTGTGTGCCGGCGGCGGGCGTGTGTCTTCTGATGGCGGCTCAGGGCAGGTGATAGATAGAACATGCTATTCAGATATTCAGGCTGTAAATGTATTACGTACATACTGTAAATGTATAAATGTCATATATATGGAAATGTGTGTATTATAACCCGGCATGCTGAGCGCCCTACTGTACGCTATGTGGATATTACAGGTCTCCTGTGATGTATATACTGTACCAAGCCCTCAGCGTGTGGCCTGGTGTTTATATACTGACAGAAGTCCGCAGTATAACTTACAGTGCGTGTACAATCAGGCCATATATAGAGGCGGTCACTGGTCTATGCGGGTGAGATGGGGTCTGAGCAGCCGCTATAGTAACAGGATATATGTAGTAGGATCTCAGTTTGCCGGAGGTGCGGGGTGGCGGCCGAGAATGGCTCTATAGTTAAAGCGGCAGTCATTTATAAGGCAAAACCAGCCTGGCTATGCCCTGTAAATGTTTGCCGCTTTAAAAATCCCGGGTTCTATGGGGCCCACTTATCATATCCCACATTTTACATGTGGATGGAATAAGGTAATGATGACTAAATTTGCAAATGTATTCTAGTTCTCTTGCTGGGAAAAGGGCTCTGATAGGCCCTGCCCTGGAGAAGAGCTGACGCTTCACATTCCGCAGCTTGGTAAATCCGACATGTTTGCAGCGTTATGGGGGCTGTGGCAGATATCGGATATATCTTCTGTGGTCTCTCCTTGTTACATCCTGGGAATCCTTAATATTTCCGGGCACCCGCTGATAATGGGTGTTTGCAGGGGATATCCCGCTTTATGTGTCACACAGGTAAACCAGCCCATGACATGTGATACTGTAATAAGACGCGGGGTGACTGCGTGACCCCGGTGTAAACTGGAACTTGTACACGTCTGGCTGCACAATAAGCCGCTGTAGTTATAGGGATTGAACTATTATCATAGGGATCAACAAACAATCCCTACGGCAGACACATTTTTAACTCGGTTTTGCTGTTGGTTTGGCCGCGGCTTTAGAGGGTAATTCAGATCTGATTGTAGATGTGATAAATTTACCAGATCTACGATCAGTTTGTCAGACATGCGGGGGGACATGCACAGGGCTAGTCCGCCCCGCATGTCTGGCTGCAGCGATCCAGTCTGAATTAGGCTCTATGGGGTCATTCAGATCTGATGGCTGGGCTGCCTTTTTTGCAGTCCTACGATCAGAAAGTCGCCGCCTACAGGGGGAGTATCGCATGTGTAGCAGAGCTGCACAAACAGACTGATCGGGGCCGGAGCTGATGTCAGACACCCGCCCTGAAAACGCTTGATCCCGCCTGCGTTTTTCCAGACACTCCCTGAAAACGGTCAGCTGATTCCCACAAACGGCCTCTTCCTGTCAATCTCCTTACGAACGCCCGTGCGAATAGATCCTTCGCACCATCCCGTCGCAGGGTCGGCGATGCCCGTTGCAGCCGTGCGATGTGCCATCGTGGTGCATACACATGCGTAGTTTGGATCTGATCGCCCGTTGTGCGCAAAAACGCACAACAGCGACCAGCTCTGAGTGACCCTCTATGTTCCTTAGTGGAGAACATGATGGTGGAACCGTCATCCAACCACTAGAACCCATCTGACTGGTGGGAACCAGACACAGTGCAGACATGTGAGGGGGCTGCTCACCCGTGTCATATACCGGAGGCATGTGTCCACATTGTGTCTGTATGGCCACCCCCTTATAATCACTACCTACCTGTGTACCTATGGCCACCCTCTTATAATCACTACCTACCTGTGTGCCTATGGCCTCCCTCTTATTATCACTATCTACATCCTACCTGTGTACCTATGGCCTGCCTCTTATAATCACTACCTACCTGTGTACCTGTGGCCACCCTCTTATAATCACTACCTACCTGTGTACCTATGGTCTCCCTCTTATAATCACTATCTACATCCCACCTGTGTACCTATGGCCTGCCTCTTATAATCACTACCTACCTGTGTACCTATGGCCACACTCTTATAATCACTTCCTACCTGTGTACCTATGGCCTCCCTCCTATAATCACTATCTACATCCTACCTGTGTACCTGTGGCCTGCCTCTTATAATCACTACCTACCTGTGTACCTATGGCCTCCCTCTTATAATCACTACCTACCTGTGTACCTATGGCCACCCTCTTATAATCACTACCTACCTGTGTACCTATGGCCACCCTCTTATAATCACTACCTACCTGTGTACCTATGGCCACCCTCTTATAATCACTACCTACCTGTGTACTTATGGCCACCCTCTTATAATCACTACCTACCTGTGTACCTATGACCTCCCTCTTATAATCACTACCTACCTGTGTCCCTATGGCCACCCTCTTCTAATCGCTACCTACCTGTGTACCTATGGCCACCCTCTTATAATCACTACCTACCTGTGTACCTATGGCCACCCTCTTATAATCACTACCTACATCCTACCTGTGTACCTATGCCCTCCCTCTTATAATCACTACCTACCTGTGTCCCTATGGCCACCCTCTTATAATCACTACCTACCTGTGTACCTATGGCCACCCTCTTATAATCACTACCTACCTGTGTACCTATGGCCTCCCTCTTATAATCACTACCTACCTGTGTACCTATAGCCCACCCTCTAATTATAATTTCTTACCTGTGTACCTATGGGCTCCCTCTTATAATCACTTCCTACATCCTACCTGTGTTCCTATGGCCACCCTCTTATAATCACTACCTACCTGTGTACCTATGGCCTCCCTCTTATAATCACTACCTACCTGTGTACCTATGGCCTCCCTCTTATAATCACTACCTACCTGTGTACCTATGGCCTCCCTCTTATAATCACTACCTACCTGTGTACCTATGGCCACCCTCTTATAATCACTACCTACCTGTGTACCTATAGCCCACCCTCTAATTATAATTTCTTACCTGTGTACCTATGGCCTCCGTTTCATAATCACTACTTACCTGTGTCCCTCTGATTTGCACTACCCTACTTGTGTCACTACAACCACTCTCTCATAATCAGTACTTACCTGTGTCCTCATGGCCACCCTATGATTAGCACTACATACCTATGTCCCTATGGCCACCCTCTGATTAACACTACCTACCTGTGTCCCCATGTCCCCCTTCTGATTAGCACTACAAACCTGTGTCCCCATGGCCACCCTCTGATTAGCACTACATACCTGTGTCCCCATGGCCACCCTCTGATAAGCACTACGTACCTGTGTCCCCATGGCCACCCTCTGATAAGCACTACGTACCTGTGTCCCCATGGCCACCCTCTGATAAGCACTATCTACCTGTGTCCCCATGGCCACCCTCTGATAAGCACTATCTACCTGTGTCCCCAGGGCCACCCTCTGATAAGCAGTATGTACCTGTGTCCCCATGGCCACCCTCTGATAAGCACTATCTACCTGTGTCCCCATGGCTACCCTCTGATTAGCACTAGTGGGAGGTGACTGGGCGGTGACTAGGAGGTGACTAGGCGGTGACTGGGCGGTTGCTGGGAGGTGACTGGGCGGTGACAGAGCAGTGACTGGGATGTAATTGGGCGGTGACTGGGCAGTGACTGGGAGGTGACTGGGCAGTGACTGGGCGGTGGCTGGGCGGTGACTGGGAGGTGATTGGGCACTGACTGGGAGGTGATTGGGCGGTGACTGGGAGGTGACTGAGCAGTGACTGGGAGGTGACTGGGCGGTGATTGGGCAGTGACTGGGAGGTGACTGGGCGGTGACTGAGCAGTCACTGGGAGGTGATTGGGCAGTGACTGGGAGGTGATTGGGTGGTGACTGAGCAGTGACTGGGAGGTGACTGAGCAGTGACTGGGAGGTGACTGAGCAGTCACTGGGCGGTGACTGGGAGGTGATTGGGTGGTGACTGAGCAGTGACTGGGTGGTGATTGGGCAGTGACTGGGAGGTGATTGGGCGGTGACTGGGAGGTGATTGGGAGGTGACTGGGCGGTGATTGGGCGGTGACTTGGTGGTGGATGGTCCACCTGTGGTCGTCTTGCTGAAGTGTTTGCGTACTCAGATGCTTATAGGGCTGGGGCAAGTGTCGATGGAGCGACAGATGGTGGAATATAAGGACGCACCAGGTGCTATTACAGCGCGCACAGATGCTGACAGCGGGCATTTCAGTCCTTGCACAGTCAGACACACAGGTGTATACCGGGGGAGGACTTTGCTAGTAGTCACAGTTGCCACCTGCCAATGACGCAGCCGCTCTGGCTCGGGTGCTTTATGTGCTGTTGTATTTGATATGATTTATGTCCGGCGCTGTGGAATTTTGTGGCACATTACAAATGAACGATGCTGATGAGTGGATCCAGTCAGGAAAACCCAGACACACGTGGCGCCCCCAGACGGAGCTGTTCCTGCGAGCGATCTGCTTAGTATTCTCAGCACTGCTTCCATATGAAGCACAGATGGGGAGGAAGCAGAGGGCAGACGCTGCAGACGCGGACACATGAAGCAGCAGCAGAGAGCGCTGACACAAGCAGCAGAATCATCTACAGTCTCTCTTGTCACTGATCCCATAGTGTGAGCTGCAGCCAGCGCGTTCACGCGTTACTTATGGCGGTCGGCCTGGTACCTGTCATGCGCTTCAGCCCCCAGGTTTCCATCAGTCTCCTACATGAGGGAAATCCTCCAGTTTCTCCACATTCTCCTTTGTACATTTGCCTGTTTCATGTGGAAAGAATTTCTGGGGCCTGGATGTCCTCTTGGCAGTCTCAGGTGTCAGCTAGTGATGCTGGATACATAGCGCGGAGCAGCCCGGGAAGAGGCGGCCTGTTTTCTGGGATCAATATCATTTCTAGTTCATCCTTACATTGCTGAGAGAGAGAGGGGGGGGGAGAGAGAGTGTGAGAGAGCGAGGGAGTGAGAGAGAAAGAGAGAGAGAGAGAGGGAGGTAGATAGATGGAGAGAGAGGGAAGGGGAGAGAGAGAGGCAGGTAGCGAGAGGGAGAGAGAGGGGGGAGGGAGAGAGAGGGAGGGAGAGAGAGAGGGTGTGAGAGCAAGGGAGAGAGAGAGAGGGGGAGGGGGAGAGAGAGAGGCAGGTAGCGAGAGGGAGAGAGATGCACTTATTGCATACACACAATGGAAGCGCCCATTTTAGGACCTGAACTAATATTCATGAGAATGCAGCCTATTTTTACTGGGATACTTTGCACTCTCAGTGATGTCACTGGCTTCTAGTGACTGGATACTCTGCACTCTCAATGATGTTACTGGCTCCTACTGACTGGATAGGCTGCATTCATAGTGATGTCACTGGCACCTAGTGACTGGATAGGCTGCGCTCTCAGTGATGTCACTGGTTCCTAGTGACTGGATAGACTGCACTCTCAGTGATATCACTGGTTCCTAGTGACTGGATAGGCTGCATTCACAGTGATGTCACTGGCTTCTAGTGACTGGATAGGCTGCACTCTCAGTGATGTCACTGGCTTCTACTGACTGGATAGGCTGCACTCTCAGTGATGTCACTGGCTCCTAGTGACTGGATAGCCTGCACTCTCAGTGGTGTCACTGGCTCCTAGTGACTGGATAGTCTGTACTCTCAGTGACTCAGTGATGTCACTGGTTCCTAATGACTGGATAGGCTGCACTCTTAGTGATGTTACTGGCTCCTAGTTACTGGATAGGCTGCACTCTCAGTGATGTCACTGGTCCCTAGTGACTGGATAGGCTGCACTCTCAGTGATGTTACTGGCTCCTAGGGACTGGATAGCCTACACTCTCAGTGATGTCACTGGCTCCTAGTGACTGGATAGGCAGCGCTCTCAGTGATGTCACTGGCTCCTAGTGACCGGATAGGCTGCACTCTCAGTGATGTCACTGGTTCCTTGTGACTGGATAGCCTACACTCTCAGTGATGTCACTGACACCTAGTGACTGGATAGGCTGCGCTCTCAGTGATGTCACTGGCTCCTAGTGACTGGATAGGCTGCGCTCTCAGTGATGTTACTAGGTCATAGTGACTGGATAGGCTGCGCTCTCAGTGATGTCACTGGCTCCTAGTGACTGGATAGCCTACACTCTCAGTGATGTCACTGACACCTAGTGACTGGATAGGCTGCGCTCTCAGTGATGTCACTGGCTCCTAGTGACTGGATAGGCTGCACTCTCAGTGATGTCACTGGCTCTTAGTGACTGGATAGCCTACACTCTCAGTGATGTCACTGGATCCTAGTGAGTGGATAGGCTGCACTCTCAGTGATGTCACTGGCTCCTAGTGAGTGGATAGGCAGCACTCTCAGTGATGTCACTGGCTCCTAGTGACTGGATAGCCTGCACTCTCAGTGATGTCACTGGCTCCTAGTGAGTGGATAGGCAGAACTCTCAGTGATGTCACTGGCTCCTAGTGACTGGATAGCCTGCACTCTCAGTGATGTCATTGGCTCCTAGTGAGTGGATAGGCTGCATTCTCAGTGATGCCACTGGCTCCTAGTGAGTGGATAGGCTGCACTCTCAGTGATGTCACTGGCTCCTAGTGACTGGATAGGCAGCGCTCTCAGTGATGTCACTGGCTCCTGGTGACTGGAAAGGATTCACTGTCAGTGATGCCACTGGCTCCTAGTGACTGGATAGCCTGCACTCTCAGTGACTGGATAGACTGCACTCTCAGTGATGTCACTGGCTCCTAGTGACTGGATAGGCTGCACTCTTAGTGATGTCACTGGTTCCTAGTGACTGGATAGGCCGCACTCTCAGTAATGCCACTGGCTCCTAGTGACTGGATAGGCTGCACTCTTAGTGATGTCACTGGTTCCTAGTGACTGGATAGGCTGTACTCTAAGTAATGTCACTGGCTCCTAGTGGCTGGATAGGCTGCACTCTCAGTGATGTCACTGGCTCCTAGTGACCGGATAGGCTGCACTCTCAGTGATGTCACTGGTTCCTTGTGACTGGATAGCCTACACTCTCAGTGATGTCACTGACACCTATTGACTGGATAAGCTGCGCTCTCAGTGATGTCACTGGCTCCTAGTGACTGGATAGGCTGCGCTCTCAGTGATGTTACTAGGTCATAGTGACTGGATAGGCTGCGCTCTCAGTGATGTCACTGGCTCCTAGTGACTGGATAGCCTACACTCTCAGTGATGTCACTGACACCTAGTGACTGGATAGGCTGCGCTCTCAGTGATGTCACTGGCTCTTAGTGACTGGATAGCCTACACTCTCAGTGATGTCACTGGATCCTAGTGAGTGGATAGGCTGCACTCTCAGTGATGTCACTGGCTCCTAGTGAGTGGATAGGCAGCACTCTCAGTGATGTCACTGGCTCCTAGTGACTGGATAGCCTGCACTCTCAGTGATGTCACTGGCTCCTAGTGAGTGGATAGGCAGCACTCTCAGTGATGTCACTGGCTCCTAGTGAGTGGATAGGCTGCATTCTCAGTGATGCCACTGGCTCCTAGTGAGTGGATAGGCTGCACTCTCAGTGATGTCACTGGCTCCTAGTGACTGGATAGGCAGCGCTCTCAGTGATGTCACTGGCTCCTGGTGACTGGAAAGGATTCACTGTCAGTGATGCCACTGGCTCCTAGTGACTGGATAGCCTGCACTCTCAGTGACTGGATAGACTGCACTCTCAGTGATGTCACTGGCTCCTAGTGACTGGATAGGTTGCACTCTTAGTGATGTCACTGGTTCCTAGTGACTGGATAGGCCGCACTCTCAGTAATGCCACTGGCTCCTAGTGACTGGATAGGCTGCACTCTTAGTGATGTCACTGGTTCCTAGTGACTGGATAGGCTGTACTCTCAGTGATGTCACTGGCTCCTAGTGACTGGATAGGCTGCACTCTTAGTGATGCCACTGGTTCCTAGTGACTGGATAGGCCGCACTCTCAGTAATGCCACTGGCTCCTAGTGACTGGATAGACTGCACTCTTAGTGATGTCACTGGTTCCTAGTGACTGGATAGGCTGTACTCTAAGTAATGTCACTGGCTCCTAGTGGCTGGATAGGCTGCACTCTCAGTGATGTCACTGGCTCCTAGTGACCGGATAGGCTGCACTCTCAGTGATGTCACTGGTTCCTTGTGACTGGATAGCCTACACTCTCAGTGATGTCACTGACACCTATTGACTGGATAAGCTGCGCTCTCAGTGATGTCACTGGCTCCTAGTGACTGGATAGGCTGCGCTCTCAGTGATGTTACTAGGTCATAGTGACTGGATAGGCTGCGCTCTCAGTGATGTCACTGGCTCCTAGTGACTGGATAGCCTACACTCTCAGTGATGTCACTGACACCTAGTGACTGGATAGGCTGCGCTCTCAGTGATGTCACTGGCTCTTAGTGACTGGATAGCCTACACTCTCAGTGATGTCACTGGATCCTAGTGAGTGGATAGGCTGCACTCTCAGTGATGTCACTGGCTCCTAGTGAGTGGATAGGCAGCACTCTCAGTGATGTCACTGGCTCCTAGTGACTGGATAGCCTGCACTCTCAGTGTTGTCACTGGCTCCTAGTGAGTGGATAGGCAGCACTCTCAGTGATGTCACTGGCTCCTAGTGAGTGGATAGGCTGCATTCTCAGTGATGCCACTG
Organism: Pseudophryne corroboree; assembly: GCF_028390025.1. Lineage (NCBI taxonomy): Eukaryota > Metazoa > Chordata > Amphibia > Anura > Myobatrachidae > Pseudophryne > Pseudophryne corroboree. The sequence continues at coordinate 835,761,735 of NC_086448.1, forward strand.
GCTCCTAGTGAGTGGATAGGCTGCACTCTCAGTGATGTCACTGGCTCCTAGTGACTGGATAGGCAGCGCTCTCAGTGATGTCACTGGCTCCTGGTGACTGGAAAGGATTCACTGTCAGTGATGCCACTGGCTCCTAGTGACTGGATAGCCTGCACTCTCAGTGACTGGATAGACTGCACTCTCAGTGATGTCACTGGCTCCTAGTGACTGGATAGGCCGCACTCTCAGTAATGCCACTGGCTCCTAGTGACTGGATAGGCTGCACTCTTAGTGATGTCACTGGTTCCTAGTGACTGGATAGGCTGTACTCTAAGTAATGTCACTGGCTCCTAGTGGCTGTATAGGCTGCACTCTCAGTGATGTCACTGGTTCCTAGTGGCTGGATAGGCTGCACTCTCAGTGATGTCACTGGTTCCTAGTGACTGGATAGGCTGTACTCTAAGTAATGTCACTGGCTCCTAGTGGCTGGATAGGCTGCACTCTCAGTGATGTCACTGGTTCCTAGTGGCTGGATAGGCTGCACTCTCAGTGATGTCACTGGTTCCTAGTGACTGGATAGGCTGTACTCTAAGTAATGTCACTGGCTCCTAGTGGCTGGATAGGCTGCACTCTCAGTGATGTCACTGGTTCCAAGCAGGAAGGTAGCTGCCAGGCTTGCACTAAGGCTTTCCTTGCACACCCCTCAAATTTGAACATGATGGTGCCGCCTTTGCCGCCCCCTCGGCTTTGCACCCTGGGCAGTGGCACCGGTCACGCCACTTGTTACAGCTGTAGCTGCCGATGCTGTCTGTCTTCCTCCAGCCTTTGCTCTGAGATGATGGTGGAAATGCGTACACCACCACCGTTGCAGGGTATGTGTCTGCTGCATGCGTCCCTTGCATCTGGCACCCATAGCTGTGGATCCGTTGATTATTATATATACCTTTGTCTGGATGATACAGTGGGCCTGGTTCTGTGTCAGATGCAGCGGCGATGTCTGATGCAGTGGAGCAATGTGTTTTGTCTGCGCTTACGTCTGAGATGCGCTGCGCATGTGTTCTGATTATGGGGGCAATTCAGACCTGATCATAGCAGCAAATTTGTTAGCATGGGGGTCATTCCAAGTTGATCACTAGTGAAAAATGTCCGCAGCACAGCGATTAAGTCAAAAAGCGGCACTTTTGCCACTGCGGTGCAGTGCGCACGCGCGACGTACTTTCACAACGGCCTATGTATTTTTACACAAGGTCTAGCGATGCATTTCAGTCGCAATGCCAGCCACTAGACCTTGTGTAAAAAGGTCTAGCGGCCGGCAGAGTTGGCTAGGAGGTAACAGGTTGATGGTTGAAAGAGAGCGACTTTCAGGAGTGTCGCGGCGTGTCACGGGCGCCTCGGGGGGAAAAACAGTTCCATAGGAAGATGCGCAGCTGCTTATACAGGAGGCCATACTTGGACAGAGAAGCTGCACCTACATAGCGCTGGTGCAAGTGGCGATGGTGCTTCTTATGACGCACCAGCCGATATTACAGCGTGTATGGCACAAGATGCAGCCGCGTGTGCATCCGGTGCAGAATCAGACCCAATGTGCGCTCAGTCTGTCACTTTAATCACCTTTCCGCTGGTACTGAGGACGGATTTCAGCAAATAAAATGGCAAATGGATAAAAAAAAACCCATTTCTGGCGAAAATGAGCAGCGCACGCCGGCACTGAGATAATGGTGACACCGGTGATGGATGGGGACACCGGAACAATGTAGTGAGGCCTGTGTGGTGCCAGATAACATGGAGATCCAATCAATATCCTGGCTGCGGCCTGCGGGCTCCGGGTCTGAGGTCTCTGTGGCACATAGGGCAGTTACATTTCTGTCTTATATCTCTATACAGTTATTCAGTGCAGAAAGGATCATTTGTGAAAGGGCGAAATTGCAGCCTCGCCGCGCAAATCAGGATTTATGTCGTCGTGCAGCTTATCTAAACTGGCTTTTGCAGACTCCCATTTGAATGATATTTCTCTTACGTCCTAGGGGATGCTGGGGTCCATATTAGTACCATGGGGTATACACAGGTCCACCTGGAGCCATTGGCATTTTAAGAGTTTAATAGTGTGGGCTGGCTCCTCCCTCTATGTCCCTCCTACCAGACTCAGTTTAGAAAATGTGCCCGGAGGAGCCGGTCACAGCTAGGGGAGCTCTACTGAGCTTCTTTAGAAAAAGTTTAATTTTTTTTATTTTCAGAGTATTTAGTTTTACAGAGAGGCTGCTGGCGACAGCCTCCCTGCAGCGTGGGACTGAGGGGGGTGAGCAGTGTCCGCCCTGCGGGGTCTTGAGCCACTGCTCCTGCTGACTGAACATTTGGCTTCAGAGGGGTCTGATCGCGCCCCGCCGCAGGGGAACGCTCGCCCCGGCAGCTGGCCGCCACCCCCTCGGGAGCTGAAGAGGTGGCGAGTGAGTCACTGTCCCCCCCTTGCAAGCGGGGGGACAGTTTGAAGCAGGCGGCCTTAGGGTAAGGAGCGCGGTCTCACCCGCGCTCCGTGATGGCTCAGCGGTACTGCGACGCTGGGAGGGGCGCCCTGGGCCAGCGCCGAACCCTACACTGTCCACTCCAGTCTGTCGGGGTCTGCGGATCCAGGCCAGCGCAACTCCTCCGGCCAGTATAATCTATCAGTGAGCGGGAAGACAGCGCCATTGAGGGGGCGGAGCTTCTCCTCAGAGCGGACCCTGCAGCGTTCAGCGCCATTTTCTCCTGCCTGCACTTACTACAAGTGGAACCAGGTCCCTCCAAAGCAATCTCCAGCTGTCTGTACGGTACCAGGGGGTTGTAGAAGGGGGGGGGCTGTGTACAGGCTGTGTCACCTATTAATGGACACAGCCAGCGCTGGTAAGGGACTCCCTATACCATTGATAGCGCTGTGTGTGGGTTGGCTCCAATCTCTGGGTCTTTCTGCCATTCTTGGGGGGAAACTTTGTCTTGATAATACCCTGTGTGTTTGTGGGGTGTTTGAGTGTGTGTGACAACATGTCTAGGGACAATGTTTCATATGCTGCAGAGGATTTGTCTTCCCAGGAAGACTCCATTCCATGTAATCAGGATTGCACTGTTTTAGCGCAGATCCCAGCTAGAGAGCCAGAATGGTTAGTCTCTCTGAGGGGGACTATTTCTCAGATTTCTGATAGAGTTGCTAGGACTGAGCATGCCACTCAGGCCCTCCAGTCCTCTGTGGTTGTATGGTCTGATACTGCCTCCTCGGGGTCCCCTGCGGTACATTCTCACAAACGTGCACTTGCAATTATACAGGATGACACGGACACCGACTCTGACGCTGCAGACGGTGATGGGGATGTGTTGCGGGGGACAGCATCACTTGCCAAGGGGGTGCAGTTGATGATTAAGGCAGTTAGGGATGTTTTACACATTTCGGACACAGCTCCGGAACAGGTGAAGGAAGCCTTCTTCACAGATCATAAGAAGCCCCCCTCACTTTCCCGGCATCCAAAGAATTGAATGCTATCTTTGAAAAGGCATGGGAAACTATGGAAAAGAAATTCCAGATTCCCAAGAGGGTCTTGGTGGCTTTTCCCTTCCGAGAGGAAGATAGGAAGAGATGGGAGTCCCCGCCGATAGTCGACGCCTCTGTCTCCAGGCTGTCCAAACAGGTGGTATTACCGGTCCCGGGATCTACCGCGTTAAAGGACCCGGCAGATCACAAGGTGGATGCTACGCTGAAATCCATTTACACGGCCTCAGGGGCCATAATGCGGCCTACTATAGCCTGTGCTTGGATTGCTAAAGCTATTGCCAGGTGGTCAATCACTCTGGAGGAGGAATCGACTACTCTGGACAAAGGTGACGTTGATTTATTTTTACGTAATATTCAAGATTCTGCAGGGTTCCTGGTGGATTCTATGAAGGACCTGGGTTCCATGGCTGCGGGGATCTCCTCCATGTCGGTCTCGGCTGTCAGAGGTCTCTGGCTGCGCAACTGGTCTGCGGACGCGGAATCCAGGAAGTATGTGGAAGGCCTACCATACAAAGGTCAGGCTCTCTTTGGGGAGGCGCTGGATGCGTGGATTGCCACGGCTACCGCGGGTAAGTCTCCTTTTCTCTCCTCAGCTGCACCGGCTACAAAGAAGCCCTTTTCATCTACCACGTCACAGTCCTTTCGGCCCGCGAGGCCTAGAAAGAATAAGCCTTCGAACACCTTCTTCAGAGGTGGTCGTGCCAAAGGAAAGAAACCCGCTCCCACAGGTTCCCAGACCCAGAAGCCTGCTTCTGATACCCCTAAGTCCTCCGCATGACGGTGGACAGCTAGGCCTGGAGGAAGGTCAGGTGGGGGCAAGACTCCGGCAGTTCAGCCACGTCTGGGTGTCGTCGGGTCTGGACCCCTGGGTTCTGGATATAGTGTCCAGAGGGTACAGGCTGGAGTTTCAAGATCCCCCGCCTCACCGTTTCTTCAAGTCAGGCTTGCCAGCGCTGCTGGCAGACAGGACAATTCTTCTGGAGTCCATCAGATAATTGGTGGTGTCAGAGGTCATTGTTCCGGTCCCACTTCAGCAGCGGAACAAGGGTTATTATTCGAACCTTTTGTGGTACCGAAACCGGATGGTACGGTACGGCCTATTCTAAACTTAAAATCTTTGAACCCTTATCTCAAGGATTTCAAATTCAAGATGGAATCTCTGAGAGCTGTCATCTCAGGACTGTCGGATGGGGAGTTCCTGGTGTCCCTGGACATCAAGGATGCTTACCTCCACATTCCCATTTGGGTGCCGCATCAGGCATATCTCAGGTTTGCTCTGATGGACGATCACTATCAGTTCCAGGCGCTGCCGTTTGGCCTCTCCACAGCACAGAGGATCTTCACCAAGGTGATGGCAGAGATGGTGGTTCTCCTCCGCAAACAGGGGGTGAACATTATTCCATATCTGGACGATCTCCTGATCAAGGCGTCTTCCAGGGAGAGGTTGATGCGTTCCATCACGCTCATGACACAGCTGCTCAGGAGGCACGGTTGGATCCTAAACCTTCCGAAGTCTCATCTGGAGCCGACAAGGCGGCTGTCTTTCCTGGGAATGATCCTCGACACGGAAGTGCAGAGGGTATTTCTCCCGGTGAAGAAAGCGTTGGTGATTCAAGCAATGGTCCGGGATGTCCTAAAGCCTACCTGGGTATCGGTTCATCAATGCATACGCCTTCTGGGGAAGATGGTTGCTGCCTGCGAGGCTCTTCAGTACGGCAGGTTTCATGCTCGACCCTTTCAGCTGGACCTATTGGACCAGTGGTCGGGCTCTCACCTACACATGCACAAGAGGATACGCCTGTCTCCGAAAGCCAGGTTTTCGCTCCTCTGGTGGCTGCAATTTCCGCACCTTCTGGAAGGGAGAAGGTTCGGAATTCAAGACTGGATCCTTTTAACCACAGATGCAAGTCTAAGAGGTTGGGGAGCGGTCGTTCTAGGGGAAGCCTTTCAGGGACGACGGTCGGATCAAGAGTCACTTCTCCCAATAAACATCCTGGAACTCAGGGCCGTTTACAACGCTCTTCTACAAGTAGCACACCTTCTACAGGATCGGACTGTTCAGGTGCAGTCGGACAATTGGCCTAATTCTGAGTTGATCGCAGCAGCAATTTTGTTAGCAGTTGGGCAAAACCATGTGCACTGCGGGAGGGGCAGATGTAACATGTGCAGAGAGAGTTAGATTTGGGTGGGGTGTATTCAAACTGAAATCTAAATTGCAGTGTAAAAATAAAGCAGCCAGTATTTACCCTGCACAGAAACAATATAACCCACCCAAATCTAACTCTCTCTGCAAATGTTATATCTGCCTCCCCTGCAGTGCACATGGTTTTGCCCAACTGCTAACAAACTTGCTGCTGCGATCAACTCAGAATTACCCCCAATGTGACCACGGTGGCCTACATAAACCGACAAGGCGGAACGAAGAGCAGGGCTGCCATGTCAGATGTGTCAAAAATCCTTATCTGGGCAGAAAGGCACGCGGTGGCGATTTCGGCAATCTTCATTCGGGGTGTAGACAACTGGGAAGCAGACTTCCTCAGCAGACTCGATCTCCATCCAGGGGAGTGGGGCCTCCATCCGGAGGTGTTCGAGGAGGTAACCGGTTGGTGGGGGGTTCCCCACATAGACATGATGGCCTCACACCTCAACAAGAAGCTATGGAGGTACTGTTCCTGGTCAAGAGACCCACAGGCAGTGGCGGTGGACGCACTGGTAACACCGTGGGTGTTCAAGTCAGTGTATGTGTTCCCTCCACTTCCTCTGATACCAAAGGTTCTTCAGCTCATAAGAAGAACAAAGGTTCTGGCAATCCTCATTGCTCCGGACTGGCCAAGGAGGGCTTGGTACGCGGATCTGCTGGATCTTCTGCTGGAAGATCCACGGCCTTTACCTCTTCGGGAGGATCTGCTTCTGCAGGGGCCATTCGCTTATCAAGACTTACCATGGCTACGTTTGACGGCATGGCGGTTGAACGCCAGATCTTAGCTCGGAAAGGTATCCCGAGTGAGGTCATCCCTACACTGATACAGGCCAGGAAGGGGGTAACGTCTAAACATTACCATCGCATTCGGAAGAAATATGTTTCTTGGTGTGAGGCCAAGAAGTTTCCGGCGGTGGAGTTTCAACTTGGACGTTTTCTCCTTTTCCTGCAAGCCGGGGTGGATATGGGACTGAGACTGTGCTCCATCAAGGTCCAGATCTCTGCTTTGTCCATCTTCTTACAGAAACAATTGGCTGTCCTTCCTGAGGTTCAGACCTTTTTGAAAGGGGTTCTGCACATCCAGCCTCCCTTTGTGGCGCCTACGGCTCCATGGGATCTTGATGTGGTGTTGCAGTTCCTGCAATCTGCTTGGTTTGAGACTCTGCAGGAGGCTGACCTCAAGTTTCTCACGTGGAAGGCGGTCAGTTTGTTGGCCTTGGATTCTGCGCGAAGCGTGTTGGTATTGGGGGCTTTGTCTTGTAAAAGCCCCCCATCTGATCTTCCATGAAGAGAGGGCGGAACTTAGGACTCGTCCACAGTTCCTACCTAAGGTTGTGTCTGCTTTCCACATCAACCAACCTATTGTGGTGCCAGTGGCTACTGACTCCTCATTTACTTCAGAGGCCTTGGATGTAGCGAGGACTTTGAAGATTTACGTGAAGAGGACGGCTCGTCATAGGAAAAGTGACTCTCTGTTTGTTCTCTATGATCCTCTATGACTGCTTCTAAGCAGTCGATTTCCTGCTGGATCAGGTTCACTATCCAGCATGCTTATTCCACAGCAGGATTGCCGTGTCCGAAATCTGTAAAGGTCCACTCTACTCATAAAGTGGGCTCTTCCTGGGCGGCTGCCCGGGGTGTCTCGGCGGTACAACTCTGCCGAGCAGCTACTTGGTCTGGGTCGAACACGTTTGCCAAGTTTTACAAGTTCGATATTTTGGCCTCTGATGACTTCAAGTTTGGTCAAGCAGTGTTGCAGGAGCCTCCGCACTCTCCCTCCCGTACTGGGAGCTTTGGTACATCCCCATGGTACTAATATGGGGGGTCATTCCGAGTTGTTAGCTCGTTGTCGTTTTTAGCAGAATTGCGATCAGGCTAAAAATCGGCATTCCTGCGCATGCAGGAAAACTAAAACTATGCAATTTTACACAGGGCCGAGCGACGCTTTTCAGTCGCACTGCTGATCTGTGAGTGATTGACAGGAAGTGGGTGTTTCTGGGCGGAAACTGAGCGTTTTCCGGGAGTGTGCTAAAAAACGCAGGCGTGCCAGCCAAAAACGCAGGAGTGGCTGGGGAAACGGGGGAGTGGCTGGCCGAACGCAGGGCGTGTTTGTGACTTCAAACCAGGAACTAAACAGTCTGCAATGATCGCAATCTAGGAGTAGGTCTGGAGCTACTCAGAAACTGCAGGGAAATATTTAATAGCAGAACTGCTAACCTTTTGTTCGCACTTCTGCTAAGCTAAGATACACTCCCAGAGGGCGGCGGCCTAGCGTGTGCATTGCTGCTAAAAGCAGCTGGCGAGCGAACAACTCGGAATGAGGGCCATGGACCCCAGCATCCTCTAGGACGTAAGAGAAAATAGGTTTTTAATTACCTGAACGGTAAATCCTTTTCTCGTAGTCCATAGAGCAGGCTTTTTCAACCAGTGTGCCGTGGCACACTAGTGTGCCGCGACCAGTTGCAAGGTGTGCCGCGGAGCCAGAGCAGCTTCCTGCACCTTCAGAGTGAACAGTTGGCCCAGGCTCTTCTTAGAGGATCAGTCATGCTCCAGCCGTGACCTATGCCTTGAAGACACGGCGGTGTGATATCATAGGTCACGGCCGCCGCGTCTCACCACCCAGCCAGCCCACCCGCCTGCATACACATCTTCTAGTTCCGCCTGCACCCACAGCTTTCCTTGCCCACCCACATCCACACCTGCCTGACCGCCCCCTGCTCAGTATTTGCAGCACTCCACTATGAACAACCCCCGCCACTGAGGGACAGGGAGGAGGACAGCTGACCGGTAGGGGCTAATATTTGTTATTTTATTTCTCCTGTGGGGAATAGGATTTATGTGGGGAGAATAAGGATTCATGTGGGGAGAAATTGGATTTATGTGAGGAGAAAAGTGATTGATTTTTCTGTGTAGGCCAATGTATGTGTGTATATTTTTTTACTGTGAGGGCCAATGTGTGGTTTTTGTTTTTTCCTGTGGGGAACTGATGGTGTGCCTTGGCAATTTTAAAATATTGCTCGGTGTGCTGCGAGTAAAAAAAGGTTGAAAATCACTACCATAGAGGATGCTGGGCGCCCGCCCAGCGCTTCGTTTCCTGCATTGGTTTTATAGTTCAGTGTTACCTGGTTCCTAGGTAAGTCCTGCGTTATTTACTGTTTCAGCTGTTGCTGAAGTTGTTCTGGCATGTTGGCCGGATTCTCATGTTGTGCGAGCTGTTGTGAATCTCGCCACTATCTGTGTAATTCCTTCTCTCGAAAGTATGTAGTCTCCTCGGGCACAGTTTCTAGACTGAGTCTGGTAGGAGGGGCATAGAGGGAGGAGCCAGCCCACACTATTAAACTCTTAAAGTGCCAATGGCTCCTGGTGGACCCGTCTATACCCCATGGTACTAATATGGACCCCAGCATCCTCTATGGACTACGAGAAAAGGATTTACTCACTGGGCCAGTCTTGTTCTGTACCCCCAGCCTAAAGCCTGCCAGCCCCTACGTGTCTGATCAGATCAGCTGCAATGACCCCAGGGTTGTGTCTATGTTCCCTTCGTGATCAGGACCAGGAAGTGACATAACGAGAGGGCAGCAGATAACTTCCGCCCATACATCACCTAAATGTTTTATCCGTTCGTCTGAGGGTATTTTGTTTTATCTATGCACCATTGGACGCTCGCCACGCTTCGGGCACGGTGTGTCGCTCCGCTTCGCTCGCCACAGGTTACTATTCCAATAGTTGGTGACATGGACCCAGGGGCTTATGGGAAAGGTCCTCTCCACAAAGACGCTACCATGACCTCAGGGACATCAGACACACGTAATCAGTGCTAGATTAACATAACGTAGAGGCCCTGGGCCATAAATATAGAGGAGCACTTCTAGTGTGCGGAGAGGAGTACTGCTAATGTGCGGAGCGTGGAACGGAGGCAGTCACTGCGCACTGCACTGAGCCGCCAGGCAGACCTGTGCAGGATCCAGGTGTTCTCCATAACGGGTGCGCTCTGTAGCTGGCCTCCTCTGTATAATGTGTGTTCTGCAGCGGCTGCGCTCTGTAGCTGGCCTCCTCTGTATAATGTGTGTTCTGCAGGGGCTGCGCTCTGTAGCTGGCCTCCTCTGTATAATGTGTGTTCTGCAGCGGCTACGCTCTGTAGCTGGCCTCCTCTGTACAATGTGTGTTCTGCAGGGGCTGCACTCTGTAGCTGGCCTCCTCTGTACAATGTGTGTTCTGCAGCGGCTGCGCTCTGTAGCTGGCCTCCTCTGTATAATATGTGTTCTGTAGCGGCTGCGCTCTGTAGCTGGCCTCCTCTGTATAATGTGTGTTCTGCAGCGGCTGCGCTCTGTAGCTGGCCTCCTCTGTATAATATGTGTTCTGCAGCGGCTGCGCTCTGTAGCTGGCCTCCTCTGTATAATGTGTGTTCTGCAGCGGCTGCGCTCTGTAGCTGGCCTCCTCTGTATAATGTGTGTTCTGCAGCGGCTGTGCTCTGTAGCTGGCCTCCTCTGTATAATGTGTGTTCTGCAGCGGCTGCGCTCTGTAGCTGGCCTCCTCTGTATAATGTGTGTTCTGCAGGGGCTGTGCTCTGTAGCTGGCCTCCTCTGTATAATATGTGTTCTGCAGCGGCTGCGCTCTGTAGCTGGCCTCCTCTGTATAATGTGTGTTCTGCAGCGGCTGTGCTCTGTAGCTGGCCTCCTCTGTATAATGTGTGTTCGGCAGGGGCTGCGCTCTGTAGCTGGCCTCCTCTGTATAATGTGTGTTCTGCAGTGACCCGTCTGCGCTCTGTAGCTGGCCTCCTCTGTATAATGTGTGTTCCGCAGTGACCCGTCTGCGCTCTGTAGCTGGCCTCCTCTGTTTAATGTGTGTTCTGCAGGGGCTGCGCTCTGTAGCTGGCCTCCTCTGTACAATGTGTGTTCTGCAGCGGCTGCGCTCTGTAGCTGGCCTCCTCTGTATAATATGTGTTCTGCAGCGGCTGCGCTCTGTAGCTGGCCTCCTCTGTATATTGTGTGTTCTGCAGCGGCTGCGCTCTGTAGCTGGCCTCCTCTGTATAATATGTGTTCTGCAGCGGCTGCGCTCTGTAGCTGGCCTCCTCTGTATATTGTGTGTTCTGCAGCGGCTGCGCTCTGTAGCTGGCCTCCTCTGTATAATGTGTGTTCTGCAGCGACTGCGCTCTGTAGCTGGCTCCCTCTGTATAATGTGTGTTCTGCAGCGGCTGCGCTCTGTAGCTGGCCTCCTCTGTATAATATGTGTTCTGCAGCGGCTGCGCTCTGTAGCTGGCCTCCTCTGTATAATGTGTGTTCTGCAGCGGCTGCGCTCTGTAGCTGGCCTCCTCTGTATAAAGTGTGTTCTGCAGTGGGTGCGCTCTGTAGCTGGCCTCCTCTGTATAATGTGTGTTCTGCAGCGGCTGCGCTCTGTAGCTGGCCTCCTCTGTATAATGTGTGTTCTGCAGTGACCCGTCTGCGCTCTGTAGCTGGCCTCCTCTGTATAATGTGTGTTCTGCAGCGGCTGCGCTCTGTAGCTGGCCTCCTCTGTACAATGTGTGTTCTGCAGGGGCTGCGCTCTGTAGCTGGCCTCCTCTGTACAATGTGTGTTCTGCAGTGGCTGCGCTCTGTAGCTGGCCTCCTCTGTATAATGTGTGTTCTGCAGGGGCTGCGCTCTGTAGCTGGCCTCCTCTGTACAATGTGTGTTCTGCAGGGGCTGCGCTCTGTAGCTGGCCTCCTCTGTACAATGTGTGTTCTGCAGCGGCTGCGCTCTGTAGCTGGCCTCCTCTGTACAATGTGTGTTCTGCAGCGGCTGTGCTCTGTAGCTGGCCTCCTCTGTATAATGTGTGTTCAGCAGCGGCTGCGCTCTGTAGCTGGCCTCCTCTGTACAATGTGTGTTCTGCAGCGGCTGCGCTCTGTAGCTGGCCTCCTCTGTATAATGTGTGTTCTGCAGGGGCTGCGCTCTGTAGCTGGCCTCCTCTGTACAATGTGTGTTCTGCAGCGGCTGCGCTCTGTAGCTGGCCTCCTCTGTATAATGTGTGTTCTGCAGCGGCTGCGCTCTGTAGCTGGCCTCCTCTGTATAATGTGTGTTCCGCAGGGGCTGCGCTCTGTAGCTGGCCTCCTCTGTATAATGTGTGTTCCGCAGGGGCTGCGCTCTGTAGCTGGCCTCCTCTGTATAATGTGTGTTCTGCAGCGGCTGCGCTCTGTAGCTGGCCTCCTCTGTATAATGTGTGTTCCGCAGGGGCTGCGCTCTGTAGCTGGCCTCCTCTGTATAATGTGTGTTCCGCAGTGACCTGGCTGCGCTCTGTAGCTGGCCTCCTCTGTATAATGTGTGTTCCGCAGTGACCCGGCTGCGCTCTGTAGCTGGCCTCCTCTGTATAATGTGTGTTCTGCAGTGACCCGTCTGCGCTCTGTAGCTGGCCTCCTCTGTATAATGTGTGTTCTGCAGCGGCTGCGCTCTGTAGCTGGCCTCCTCTGTATAATATGTGTTCTGCAGCGGCTGCGCTCTGTAGCTGGCCTCCTCTGTATAATGTGTGTTCTGCAGCGGCTGCGCTCTGTAGCTGGCCTCCTCTGTACAATGTGTGTTCTGCAGCGGCTGCGCTCTGTAGCTGGCCTCCTCTGTATAATGTGTGTTCTGCAGCGGCTGCGCTCTGTAGCTGGCCTCCTCTGTACAATGTGTGTTCTGCAGCGGCTGCGCTCTGTAGCTGGCCTCCTCTGTATAATGTGTGTTCTGCAGGGGCTGCGCTCTGTAGCTGGCCTCCTCTGTACAATGTGTGTTCTGCAGCGGCTGCGCTCTGTAGCTGGCCTCCTCTGTATAATGTGTGTTCTGCAGCGGCTGCGCTCTGTAGCTGGCCTCCTCTGTATAATGTGTGTTCTGCAGGGGCTGCGCTCTGTAGCTGGCCTCCTCTGTATAATGTGTGTTCTGCAGTGACCCGTCTGCGCTCTGTAGCTGGCCTCCTCTGTATAATGTGTGTTCCGCAGTGACCCGTCTGCGCTCTGTAGCTGGCCTCCTCTGTATAATGTGTGTTCTGCAGGGGCTGCGCTCTGTAGCTGGCCTCCTCTGTACAATGTGTGTTCTGCAGCGGCTGCGCTCTGTAGCTGGCCTCCTCTGTATAATATGTGTTCTGCAGCGGCTGCGCTCTGTAGCTGGCCTCCTCTGTATATTGTGTGTTCTGCAGCGGCTGCGCTCTGTAGCTGGCCTCCTCTGTATAATGTGTGTTCTGCAGCGACTGCGCTCTGTAGCTGGCTCCCTCTGTATAATGTGTGTTCTGCAGCGGCTGCGCTCTGTAGCTGGCCTCCTCTGTATAATATGTGTTCTGCAGCGGCTGCGCTCTGTAGCTGGCCTCCTCTGTATATTGTGTGTTCTGCAGCGGCTGCGCTCTGTAGCTGGCCTCCTCTGTATAATGTGTGTTCTGCAGCGGCTGCGCTCTGTAGCTGGCCTCCTCTGTATAATGTGTGTTCTGCAGTGACCCGTCTGCGCTCTGTAGCTGGCCTCCTCTGTATAATGTGTGTTCTGCAGCGGCTGCGCTCTGTAGCTGGCCTCCTCTGTATAATGTGTGTTCTGCAGCGGCTGCGCTTTGTAGCTGGCCTCCTCTGTATAATGTGTGTTCTGCAGCGGCTGCGCTCTGTAGCTGGCCTCCTCTGTGTGTTCTGCAGTGACCCGTCTGCGCTCTGTAGCTGGCCTCCTCTGTACAATGTGTGTTCTGCAGCGGCTGCGCTCTGTAGCTGGCCTCCTCTGTATAATGTGTGTTCTGCAGGGGCTGCGCTCTGTAGCTGGCCTCCTCTGTACAATGTGTGTTCTGCAGCGGCTGCGCTCTGTAGCTGGCCTCCTCTGTATAACGTGTGTTCTGCAGCGGCTGCGCTCTGTAGCTGGCCTCCTCTGTATAATGTGTGTTCTGCAGGGGCTGCGCTCTGTAGCTGGCCTCCTCTGTATAATGTGTGTTCTGCAGCGGCTGCACTCTGTAGCTGGCCTCCTCTGTATAATGTGTGTTCTGCAGCGGCTGCACTCTGTAGCTGGCCTCCTCTGTATAATGTGTGTTCTGTAGCTGGCCTCCTCTGTACAATGTGTGTTCAGCAGGGGCTGCGCTCTGTAGCTGGCCTCCTCTGTATAATGTGTGTTCTGCAGTGGGTGCGCTCTGTAGCTGGCCTCCTCTGTATAATGTGTGTTCTGCAGCGGCTGCGCTCTGTAGCTGGCCTCCTCTGTACAATGTGTGTTCTGCAGCGGCTGCGCTCTGTAGCTGGCCTCCTCTGTATAATGTGTGTTCTGCAGCGGCTGCGCTCTGTAGCTGGCCGCCTCTGTACAATGTGTGTTCTGCAGCGGCTGCGCTCTGTAGCTGGCCTCCTCTGTATAATGTGTGTTCTGCAGCGGCTGTGCTCTGTAGCTGGCCTCCTCTGTATAATATGTGTTCTGCAGCGGCTGTGCTCTGTAGCTGGCCTCCTCTGTATATTGTGTGTTCTGCAGCGGCTGCGCTCTGTAGCTGGCCTCCTCTGTATATTGTGTGTTCTGTAGCTGCTGCGCTCTGTAGCTGGCCTCCTCTGTATATTGTGTGTTCTGCAGCGGCTGCGCTCTGTAGCTGGCCTCCTCTGTACAATGTGTGTAATGCAGCGGCTGCGCTCTGTAGCTGGCCTCCTCTGTATAATGTGTGTTCTGCAGGGGCTGCGCTCTGTAGCTGGCCTCCTCTGTATAATGTGTGTTCTGCAGCGGCTGCGCTCTGTAGCTGGCCTCCTCTGTATAATGTGTGTTCTGCAGTGGGTGCGCTCTGTAGCTGGCCTCCTCTGTATAATGTGTGTTCTGCAGCGGCTGCGCTCTGTAGCTGGCCTCCTCTGTATAATGTGTGTTCTGCAGCGGCTGCGCTCTGTAGCTGGCCTCCTCTGTGCAATGCGTGTTCTGCAGCGGCTGCGCTCTGTAGCTGGCCTCCTCTGTATAATGTGTGTTCTGCAGCGGCTGCGCTCTGAAGCTGGCCGCCTCTGTACAATGTGTGTTCTGCAGCGGCTGCGCTCTGTAGCTGGCCTCCTCTGTATAATGTGTGTTCTGCAGGGGCTGTGCTCTGTAGCTGGCCTCCTCTGTATAATATGTGTTCTGCAGCGGCTGCGCTCTGTAGCTGGCCTCCTCTGTATAATGTGTGTTCTGCAGCGGCTGCGCTCTGAAGCTGGCCGCCTCTGTACAATGTGTGTTCTGCAGCGGCTGCGCTCTGTAGCTGGCCTCCTCTGTATAATGTGTGTTCTGCAGGGGCTGTGCTCTGTAGCTGGCCTCCTCTGTATAATATGTGTTCTGCAGCGGCTGCGCTCTGTAGCTGGCCTCCTCTGTATATTGTGTGTTCTGCAGCGGCTGCGCTCTGTAGCTGGCCTCCTCTGTATATTGTGTGTTCTGTAGCGGCTGCGCTCTGTAGCTGGCCTCCTCTGTATATTGTGTGTTCTGCAGCGGCTGCGCTCTGTAGCTGGCCTCCTCTGTATAATGTGTGTTCTGCAGCGGCTGCGCTCTGTAGCTGGCCTCCTCTGTACAATGTGTGTTCTGCAGCGGCTGCGCTCTGTAGCTGGCCTCCTCTGTATAATGTGTGTTCTGCAGCGGCTGCGCTCTGTAGCTGGCCGCCTCTGTACAATGTGTGTTCTGCAGCGGCTGCGCTTTGTAGCTGGCCTCCTCTGTATAATGTGTGTTCTGCAGCGGCTGCGCTCTGTAGCTGGCCTCCTCTGTATAATGTGTGTTCTGCAGCGGCTGCGCTCTGTAGCTGGCCTCCTCTTTACAATGTGTGTAATGCAGCGGCTGCGCTCTGTAGCTGGCCTCCTCTGTATAATGTGTGTTCTGCAGCGGCTGCGCTCTGTAGCTGGCCTCCTCTGTACAATGTGTGTTCTGCAGCGGCTGCGCTCTGTAGCTGGCCTCCTCTGTATAATGTGTGTTCTGCAGCGGCTGCGCTCTGTAGCTGGCCGCCTCTGTACAATGTGTGTTCTGCAGCGGCTGCGCTCTGTAGCTGGCCTCCTCTGTATATTGTGTGTTCTGTAGCGGCTGCGCTCTGTAGCTGGCCTCCTCTGTATATTGTGTGTTCTGCAGCGGCTGCGCTCTGTAGCTGGCCTCTGTACAATGTGTGTTCTGCAGCGGCTGCGCTCTGTAGCTGGCCTCCTCTGTATAATATGTGTTCTGCAGCGGCTGCGCTCTGTAGCTGGCCTCCTCTGTATATTGTGTGTTCTGCAGCGGCTGCGCTCTGTAGCTGGCCTCCTCTGTATAATGTGTGTTCTGCAGCGACTGCGCTCTGTAGCTGGCTCCCTCTGTATAATGTGTGTTCTGCAGCGGCTGCGCTCTGTAGCTGGCCTCCTCTGTATAATATGTGTTCTGCAGCGGCTGCGCTCTGTAGCTGGCCTCCTCTGTATAATGTGTGTTCTGCAGCGGCTGCGCTCTGTAGCTGGCCTCCTCTGTACAATGCGTGTTCTGCAGCGGCTGCGCTCTGTAGCTGGCCTTCTCTGTATAATGTGTGTTCTGCAGCGGCTGCGCTCTGTAGCTGGCCTCCTCTGTACAATGTGTGTTCTGCAGCGGCTGCGCTCTGTAGCTGGCCTCCTCTGTATAATGTGTGTTCTGCAGCAGCTGCGCTCTGTAGCTGGCCTCCTCTGTATAATGTGTGTTCTGCAGGGGCTGCGCTCTGTAGCTGGCCTCCTCTGTATAATGTGTGTTCTGCAGCGGCTGCGCTCTGTAGCTGGCCTCCTCTGTATAATGTGTGTTCTGCAGCGGCTGCACTCTGTAGCTGGCCTCCTCTGTATAATGTGTGTTCTGCAGGGGCTGCGCTCTGTAGCTGGCCTCCTCTGTATAATATGTGTTCTGCAGCGGCTTCGCTCTGTAGCTGGCCTCCTCTGTACAATGTGTGTTCTGCAGGGGCTGCGCTCTGTAGCTGGCCTCCTCTGTATAATGTGTGTTCTGCAGCGGCTGCGCTCTGTAGCTGGCCTCCTCTGTATAATGTGTGTTCTGCAGCGGCTGCGCTCTGTAGCTGGCCTCCTCTGTATAATGTGTGTTCTGCAGCGTCTGCGCTCTGTAGCTGGCCTCCTCTGTATAATGTGTGTTCTGCAGTTGCTGCGCTCTGTAGCTGGCCTCCTCTATACAATGTGTGTTCTGCAGGGGCTGCGCTCTGTAGCTGGCCTCCTCTGTATAATGTGTGTTCTGCAGTGGCTGCGCTCTGTAGCTGGCCGCCTCTGTACAATGTGTGTTCTGCAGTGGCTGCGCTCTGTAGCTGGCCTCCTCTGTATAATGTGTGTTCTGCAGCGGCTGCGCTCTGTAGCTGGCCTCCTCTGTATAATGTGTGTTCTGCAGCGGCTGCACTCTGTAGCTGGCCTCCTCTGTACAATGTGTGTTCTGCAGGGGCTGCGCTCTGTAGCTGGCCTCCTCTGTATAATGCACAATGTGTGTTCCGCAGTGACCCGGCTGCACTCTGTAGCTGGCCTCCTCTGTATAATGTGTGTTCCGCAGTGACCCGGCTGCACTCTGTAGCTGGCCTCCTCTGTATAATGTGTGTTCTGCAGTGACCCGGCTGCGCTCTGTAGCTGGCCTCCTCTGTATAATGCACAATGTGTGTTCCGCAGTGACCCGGCTGCGCTCTGTAGCTGGCCTCCTCTGTATAATGTACAATGTGTGTTCCGCAGTGACCCGGCTGCGCTCTGTAGCTGGCCTCCTCTGTATAATGTGTTTTCCGCAGTGACCCGGCTGTGCCCTGTAGCTGGCCTCCTCTGTATAATGTGTGTTCCGCAGTGACCCGGCTGCACTCTGTAGCTGGCCTCCTCTGTATAATGTGTGTTCCGCAGTGACCCGGCTGCACTCTGTAGCTGGCCTCCTCTGTATAATGTACAATGTGTGTTCCGCAGTGACCCGGCTGCGCTCTGTAGCTGGCCTCCTCTGTATAATGTGTGTTCTGCAGTGACCCGGCTGCGCTCTGTAGCTGGCCTCCTCTGTATAATGTGCAATGTGTGTTCCGCAGTGACCCGGCTGCGCTCTGTAGCTGGCCTCCTCTGTATAATGTGTGTTCTGCAGTGACCCGGCTGCGCTCTGTAGCTGGCCTCCTCTGTATAATGTACAATGTGTGTTCCGCAGTGACCCGGCTGCGCTCTGTAGCTGGCCTCCTCTGTATAATGTGTGTTCTGCAGTGACCCGGCTGCGCTCTGTAGCTGGCCTCCTCTGTATAATGCACAATGTGTGTTCCGCAGTGACCCGGCTACGCTCTGTAGCTGGCCTCCTCTGTATAATGTACAATGTGTGTTCCGCAGTGACCCGGCTGCACTCTGTAGCTGGCCTCCTCTGTATAATGTACAATGTGTGTTCCGCAGTGACCCGGCTGCGCTCTGTAGCTGGCCTCCTCTGTATAATGTGTGTTCCGCAGTGACCCGGCTGCGCTCTGTAGCTGACCTCCTCTGTATAATGTGTGTTCCGCAGTGACCCGGCTGCGCTCTGTAGCTGGCCTCCTCTGTATAATGTGTGTTCCGCAGTGACCCGGCTGCGCTCTGTAGCTGGCCTCCTCTGTATAATGTGTGTTCCGCAGTGACCCGGCTGCGCTCTGTAGCTGGCCTCCTCTGTATAATGCACAATGTGTGTTCCGCAGTGACCCGGCTGCGCTCTGTAGCTGACCTCCTCTGTATAATGTATAATGTGTGTTCCGCAGTGACCTGGCTGCGCTCTGTAGCTGGCCTCCTCTGTATAATGCACAATGTGTGTTCCGCAGTGACCCGGCTGCGCTCTGTAGCTGGCCTCCTCTGTATAATGCACAATGTGTGTTCCGCAGTGACCCGGCTGCGCTCTGTAGCTGGCCTCCTCTGTATAATGTATAATGTGTGTTCCGCAGTGACCTGGCTGCGCTCTGTAGCTGGCCTCCTCTGTATAATGTGTGTTCCGCAGTGACCTGGCTGCGCTCTGTAGCTGGCCTCCTCTGTGTAATGTGTGTTCCGCAGTGACCTGGCTGCGCTCTGTAGCTGGCCTCCTCTGTATAATGTGTGTTCCGCAGTGACCCGGCTGCGCTCTGTAGCTGGCCTCCTCTGTATAATGTGTGTTCCGCAGTGACCCGGCTGCGCTCTGTAGCTGGCCTCCTCTGTATAATGTACAATGTGTGTTCCGCAGTGACTCTGCTGCGCTCTGTAGCTGGCCTCCTCTGTATAATGCACAATGTGTGTTCCGCAGTGACCCGGCTGCGCTCTGTAGCTGGCCTCCTCTGTATAATGTACAATGTGTGTTCCGCAGTGACCCGTCTGCGCTCTGTAGCTGGCCTCCTCTGTATAATGTACAACGTGTTCCGCAGTGACCCGGCTGCGCTCTGTAGCTGGCCTCCTCTGTATAATGCACAATGTGTGTTCCGCAGTGACCCGGCTGCGCTCTGTAGCTGGCCTCCTCTGTATAATGCACAATGTGTGTTCCGCAGTGACCCGGCTGCGCTCTGTACCTGGCCTCCTCTGTATAATGTACAATGTGTGTTCCGCAGTGACCCGTCTGCGCTCTGTAGCTGGCCTCCTCTGTATAATGTACAATGTGTTCCGCAGTGACCCGGCTGCGCTCTGTAGCTGGCCTCCTCTGTATAATGCACAATGTGTGTTCCGCAGTGACCCGTCTGCGCTCTGTAGCTGGCCTCCTCTGTATAATGTACAATGTGTGTTCCGCAGTGACCCGTCTGCGCTCTGTAGCTGGCCTCCTCTGTATAATGAACAATGTGTTCCGCAGTGACCCGGCTGCGCTCTGTAGCTGGCCTCCTCTGTATAATGTGTGTTCCGCAGTGACCCGGCTGCGCTCTGTAGCTGGCCTCCTCTATATAATACACAATGTGTGTTCCGCAGTGACCCGGCTGTGCTCTGTAGCTGGCCTCCTCTGTATAATGCACAATGTGTGTTCCGCAGTGACCCGGCTGCGCTCTGTAGCTGGCCTCCTCTGTATAATGTACAATGTGTGTTCCGCAGTGACCCGTCTACGCTCTGTAGCTGGCCTCCTCTGTATAATGTACAACGTGTTCCGCAGTGACCCGGCTGCGCTCTGTAGCTGGCCTCCTCTGTATAATGCACAATGTGTGTTCCGCAGTGACCCGTCTGCGCTCTGTAGCTGGCCTCCTCTGTATAATGCACAATGTGTGTTCCGCAGTGACCCGGCTGCGCTCTGTAGCTGGCCTCCTCTGTATAATGTACAATGTGTGTTCCGCAGTGACCCGGCTGCGCTCTGTAGCTGGCCTCCTCTGTATAATGTGTGTTCCGCAGTGACCCGGCTGCGCTCTGTAGCTGGCCTCCTCTGTATAATGTGTGTTCCGCAGTGACCCGGCTGCGCTCTGTAGCTGGCCTCCTCTGTATAATGTGTGTTCCGCAGTGACCCGGCTGCGCTCTGTAGCTGGCCTCCTCTGTATAATGCACAATGTGTGTTCCGCAGTGACCCGGCTGCGCTCTGTAGCTGGCCTCCTTTGTATAATGTATAATGTGTGTTCCGCAGTGACCTGGCTGCGCTCTGTAGCTGGCCTCCTCTGTATAATGCACAATGTGTGTTCCGCAGTGACCCGGCTGCGCTCTGTAGCTGGCCTCCTCTGTATAATGCACAATGTGTGTTCCGCAGTGACCCGGCTGCGCTCTGTAGCTGGCCTCCTCTGTATAATGTATAATGTGTGTTCCGCAGTGACCTGGCTGCGCTCTGTAGCTGGCCTCCTCTGTATAATGTGTGTTCCGCAGTGACCTGGCTGCGCTCTGTAGCTGGCCTCCTCTGTGTAATGTGTGTTCCGCAGTGACCTGGCTGCGCTCTGTAGCTGGCCTCCTCTGTATAATGTGTGTTCCGCAGTGACCCGGCTGCGCTCTGTAGCTGGCCTCCTCTGTATAATGTGTGTTCCGCAGTGACCCGGCTGCGCTCTGTAGCTGGCCTCCTCTGTATAATGTACAATGTGTGTTCCGCAGTGACTCTGCTGCGCTCTGTAGCTGGCCTCCTCTGTATAATGCACAATGTGTGTTCCGCAGTGACCCGGCTGCGCTCTGTAGCTGGCCTCCTCTGTATAATGTACAATGTGTGTTCCGCAGTGACCCGTCTGCGCTCTGTAGCTGGCCTCCTCTGTATAATGTACAACGTGTTCCGCAGTGACCCGGCTGCGCTCTGTAGCTGGCCTCCTCTGTATAATGTACAATGTGTGTTCCGCAGTGACCCGTCTGCGCTCTGTAGCTGGCCTCCTCTGTATAATGCACAATGTGTGTTCCGCAGTGACCCGGCTGCGCTCTGTAGCTGGCCTCCTCTGTATAATGTACAATGTGTGTTCCGCAGTGACCCGTCTGCGCTCTGTAGCTGGCCTCCTCTGTATAATGTACAATGTGTTCCGCAGTGACCCGGCTGCGCTCTGTAGCTGGCCTCCTCTGTATAATGCACAATGTGTGTTCCGCAGTGACCCGTCTGCGCTCTGTAGCTGGCCTCCTCTGTATAATGTACAATGTGTGTTCCGCAGTGACCCGTCTGCGCTCTGTAGCTGGCCTCCTCTGTATAATGTACAATGTGTTCCGCAGTGACCCGGCTGCGCTCTGTAGCTGGCCTCCTCTGTATAATGTGTGTTCCGCAGTGACCCGGCTGCGCTCTGTAGCTGGCCTCCTCTATATAATACACAATGTGTGTTCCGCAGTGACCCGGCTGCGCTCTGTAGCTGGCCTCCTCTGTATAATGCACAATGTGTGTTCCGCAGTGACCCGGCTGCGCTCTGTAGCTGGCCTCCTCTGTATAATGTACAATGTGTGTTCCGCAGTGACCCGTCTGCGCTCTGTAGCTGGCCTCCTCTGTATAATGTACAACGTGTTCCGCAGTGACCCGGCTGCGCTCTGTAGCTGGCCTCCTCTGTATAATGCACAATGTGTGTTCCGCAGTGATCCGTCTGCGCTCTGTAGCTGGCCTCCTCTGTATAATGCACAATGTGTGTTCCGCAGTGACCCGGCTGCGCTCTGTAGCTGGCCTCCTCTGTATAATGTACAATGTGTGTTCCGCAGTGACCCGTCTGCGCTCTGTAGCTGGCCTCCTCTGTATAATGTACAATGTGTTCCGCAGTGACCCGGCTGCGCTCTGTAGCTGGCCTCCTCTGTATAATGCACAATGTGTGTTCCGCAGTGACCCGTCTGCGCTCTGTAGCTGGCCTCCTCTGTATAATGTACAATGTGTGTTCCGCAGTGACCCGTCTGCGCTCTGTAGCTGGCCTCCTCTGTATAATGTACAATGTGTTCCGCAGTGACCCGGCTGCGCTCTGTAGCTGGCCTCCTCTGTATAATGTGTGTTCCGCAGTGACCCGGCTGCGCTCTGTAGCTGGCCTCCTCTATATAATACACAATGTGTGTTCCGCAGTGACCCGGCTGCGCTCTGTAGCTGGCCTCCTCTGTATAATGCACAGTGTGTGTTCCGCAGTGACCCGGCTGCGCTCTGTAGCTAGCCTCCTCTGTATAATGTACAATGTGTGTTCCGCAGTGACCCGTCTGCGCTCTGTAGCTGGCCTCCTCTGTATAATGTACAATGTATTCCGCAGTGACCTGGCTGCGCTCTGTAGCTGGCCTCCTCTGTATAATGTGTGTTCCGCAGTGACCCGGCTGCGCTCTGTAGCTGGCCTCCTCTGTATAATGCACAATGTGTGTTCCGCAGTGACCCGGCTGCGCTCTGTAGCTGGCCTCCTCTGTATAATGTACAATGTGTGTTCCGCAGTGACCCGGCTGCGCTCTGTAGCTGGCCTCCTCTGTATAATGTGTGTTCCGCAGTGACCCGGCTGCGCTCTGTAGCTGGCCTCCTCTGTATAATGTGTGTTCCGCAGTGACCCGGCTGCGCTCTGTAGCTGGCCTCCTCTGTATAATGCACAATGTGTGTTCCGCAGTGACCCGGCTGCGCTCTGTAGCTGGCCTCCTCTGTATAATGCACAATGTGTGTTCCGCAGTGACCCGGCTGCGCTCTGTAGCTGGCCTCCTCTGTATAATGTGTGTTCCGCAGTGACCTGGCTGCGCTCTGTAGCTGGCCTCCTCTGTATAATGTGTGTTCCGCAGTGACCTGGCTGCGCTCTGTAGCTGGCCTCCTCTGTATAATGTGTGTTCCGCAGTGACCCGGCTGCTCTCTGTAGCTGGCCTCCTCTGTGTAATGTGTGTTCCGCAGTGACCTGGCTGCGCTCTGTAGCTGGCCTCCTCTGTATAATGTGTGTTCAGCAGTGACCCGGCTGCGCTCTGTAGCTGGCCTCCTCTGTATAATGTGTGTTCCGCAGTGACCCGGCTGCGCTCTGTAGCTGGCCTCCTCTGTATAATGTGTGTTCCGCAGTGACCCGTCTGCGCTCTGTAGCTGGCCTCCTCTGTATAATGCACAATGTGTGTTCCGCAGTGACCCGGCAGCGCACTGTAGCTGGCCTCCTCTGTATAATGTACAATGTGTGTTCCGCAGTGACCCGTCTGCGCTCTGTAGCTGGCCTCCTCTGTATAATGTACAATGTGTTCCGCAGTGACCCGGCTGCGCTCTGTAGCTGGCCTCCTCTGTATAATGCACAATGTGTGTTCCGCAGTGACCCGTCTGCGCTCTGTAGCTGGCCTCCTCTGTATAATGTACAATGTGTGTTCCGCAGTGACCCGTCTGCGCTCTGTAGCTGGCCTCCTCTGTATAATGTACAATGTGTTCCGCAGTGACCCGGCTGCGCTCTGTAGCTGGCCTCCTCTGTATAATGTGTGTTCCGCAGTGACCCGGCTGCGCTCTGTAGCTGGCCTCCTCTATATAATACACAATGTGTGTTCCGCAGTGACCCGGCTGCGCTCTGTAGCTGGCCTCCTCTGTATAATGCACAGTGTGTGTTCCGCAGTGACCCGGCTGCGCTCTGTAGCTAGCCTCCTCTGTATAATGTACAGTGTGTGTTCCGCAGTGACCCGTCTGCGCTCTGTAGCTGGCCTCCTCTGTATAATGTACAATGTATTCCGCAGTGACCTGGCTGCGCTCTGTAGCTGGCCTCCTCTGTATAATGTGTGTTCCGCAGTGACCCGGCTGCGCTCTGTAGCTGGCCTCCTCTGTATAATGCACAATGTGTGTTCCGCAGTGACCCGGCTGCGCTCTGTAGCTGGCCTCCTCTGTATAATGTACAATGTGTGTTCCGCAGTGACCCGGCTGCGCTCTGTAGCTGGCCTCCTCTGTATAATGTGTGTTCCGCAGTGACCCGGCTGCGCTCTGTAGCTGGCCTCCTCTGTATAATGTGTGTTCCGCAGTGACCCGGCTGCGCTCTGTAGCTGGCCTCCTCTGTATAATGCACAATGTGTGTTCCGCAGTGACCCCGCTGCGCTCTGTAGCTGGCCTCCTCTGTATAATGCACAATGTGTGTTCCGCAGTGACCCGGCTGCGCTCTGTAGCTGGCCTCCTCTGTATAATGTGTGTTCCGCAGTGACCTGGCTGCGCTCTGTAGCTGGCCTCCTCTGTATAATGTGTGTTCCGCAGTGACCTGGCTGCGCTCTGTAGCTGGCCTCCTCTGTATAATGTGTGTTCCGCAGTGACCCGGCTGCTCTCTGTAGCTGGCCTCCTCTGTGTAATGTGTGTTCCGCAGTGACCTGGCTGCGCTCTGTAGCTGGCCTCCTCTGTATAATGTGTGTTCAGCAGTGACCCGGCTGCGCTCTGTAGCTGGCCTCCTCTGTATAATGTGTGTTCCGCAGTGACCCGGCTGCGCTCTGTAGCTGGCCTCCTCTGTATAATGTGTGTTCCGCAGTGACCCGGCTGCGCTCTGTAGCTGGCCTCCTCTGTATAATGTACAATGTGTTCCGCAGTGACCCGGCTGCGCTCTGTAGCTGGCCTCCTCTGTATAATGTACAATGTGTGTTCCGCAGTGACTCTGCTGCGCTCTGTAGCTGGCCTCCTCTGTATAATGCACAATGTGTGTTCCGCAGTGACCCGGCTGCGCTCTGTAGCTGGCCTCCTCTGTATAATGTACAATGTGTGTTCCGCAGTGACCCGTCTGCGCTCTGTAGCTGGCCTCCTCTGTATAATGTACAACGTGTTCCGCAGTGACCCGGCTGCGCTCTGTAGCTGGCCTCCTCTGTATAATGCACAATGTGTGTTCCGCAGTGACCCGTCTGCGCTCTGTAGCTGGCCTCCTCTGTATAATGCACAATGTGTGTTCCGCAGTGACCCGGCTGCGCTCTGTAGCTGGCCTCCTCTGTATAATGTACAATGTGTGTTCCGCAGTGACCCGGCTGCGCTCTGTAGCTGGCCTCCTCTGTATAATGTACAATGTGTTCCGCAGTGACCCGGCTGCGCTCTGTAGCTGGCCTCCTCTGTATAATGCACAATGTGTGTTCCGCAGTGACCCGTCTGCGCTCTGTAGCTGGCCTCCTCTGTATAATGTACAATGTGTGTTCCGCAGTGACCCGTCTGCGCTCTGTAGCTGGCCTCCTCTGTATAATGTACAATGTGTTCCGCAGTGACCCGGCTGCGCTCTGTAGCTGGCCTCCTCTGTATAATGTGTGTTCCGCAGTGACCCGGCTGCGCTCTGTAGCTGGCCTCCTCTGTATAATGCACAATGTGTGTTCCGCAGTGACCCGGCTGCGCTCTGTAGCTGGCCTCCTCTGTATAATGTATAATGTGTGTTCCGCAGTGACCCGGCTGCGCTCTTGTTCCGCAGTGACCCGGCTGCACTCTGTAGCTGGCCTCCTCTGTATAATGTACAATGTGTGTTCTGCAGTGACCCGGCTGCGCTCTGTAGCTGGCCTCCTCTGTATAATGTACAATGTGTGTTCCGCAGTGACCCGGCTGCGCTCTGTAGCTGGCCTCCTCTGTATAATGTACAATGTGTGTTCCGCAGTGACCCGTCTGCGCTCTGTAGCTGGCCTCCTCTGTATAATGTGTGTTCCGCAGTGACCCGGCTGCGCTCTGTAGCTGGCCTCCTCTGTATAATGTACAATGTGTGTTCCGCAGTGACCCGGCTGCGCTCTGTAGCTGGCCTCCTCTATATAATGCACAATGTGTGTTCTGCAGTGACCCGGCTGCGCTCTGTAGCTGGCCTCCTCTGTATAATGTGTGTTCCGCAGTGACCTGGCTGCGCTCTGTAGCTGGCCTCCTCTGTATAATGTGTGTTCCGCAGTGACCTGGCTGCGCTCTGTAGCTGGCCTCCTCTGTATAATGTGTGTTTCGCAGTGACCCGGCTGCACTCTGTAGCTGGCCTCCTCTATATAATGTATAATGTGTGTTCCGCAGTGACACGGCTGCTCTCTGTAGCTGGCCTCCTCTGTATAATGTACAATGTGTGTTCCGCAGTGACCCGGCTGCGCTCTGTAGCTGGCCTCCTCTGTATAATGTATAATGTGTGTTCCGCAGTGACCCGGCTGCGCTCTGTAGCTGGCCTCCTCTGTATAATGTGTGTTCCGCAGTGACCCAGCTGCACTCTGTAGCTGGCCTCCTCTGTATAATGTGTGTTCCGCAGTGACCCGGCTGCGCTCTGTAGCTGGCCTCCTCTGTATAATGTACAATGTGTGTTCCGCAGTGACCCGGCTGCGCTCTGTAGCTGGCCTCCTCTGTATAATGTACAATGTGTGTTCCGCAGTGACCTGGCTGCGCTCTGTAGCTGGCCTCCTCTATATAATGTGTGTTCCGCAGTGACTCGGCTGCGCTTTGTAGCTGGCCTCCTCTGTATAATGTACAATGTGTGTTCCGCAGTGACCCGGCTGCGCTCTGTAGCTGGCCTCCTCTGTATAATGTACAATGTGTGTTCCGCAGTGACCCGGCTGCGCTCTGTAGCTGGCCTCCTCTGTATAATGCACAATGTGTGTTCCGCAGTGACCCGGCTGCGCTCTGTAGCTGGCCTCCTCTGTATAATGTACAATGTGTTCCGCAGTGACCCGTCTGCGCTCTGTAGCTGGCCTCCTCTGTATAATGTACAATGTGTTCCGCAGTGACCCGGCTGCGCTCTGTAGCTGGCCTCCTCTGTATAATGTACAATGTGTGGTCCGCAGTGACCCGGCTGCGCTCTGTAGCTGGCCTCCTCTGTATAATGTACAATGTGTGTTCCGCAGTGACCTGGCTGCGCTCTGTAGCTGGCCTCCTCTGTATAATGTACAATGTGTGTTCCGCAGTGACCCGGCTGCTCTCTGTAGCTGGCCTTCTCTGTATAAAGTATAATGTGTGTTCCGCAGTGACCCGGCTGCGCTCTGTAGCTGGCCTCCTCTGTATAATGTACAATGTGTGTTCCGCAGTGACCCGGCTGCGCTCTGTAGCTGGCCTCCTCTATATAATGCACAATGTGTGTTCTGCAGTGACCCGGCTGCGCTCTGTAGCTGGCCTCCTCTGTATAATGTACAATGTGTGTTCCGCAGTGACCCGGCTGCGCTCTGTAGCTGGCCTCCTCTGTATAATGTACAATGTGTGTTCAGCAGTGACCTGGCTGCGCTCTGTAGCTGGCCTCCTCTGTATAATGTACAATGTGTGTTCCGCAGTGACCTGGCTGCGCTCTGTAGCTGGCCTCCTCTGTATAATGTGTGTTCCGCAGTGACCTGGCTGCGCTCTGTAGCTGGCCTCCTCTGTATAATGTGTGTTCCGCAGTGACCCGGCTGCGCTCTGTAGCTGGCCTCCTCTGTATAATGTGTGTTCCGCAGTGACCCGGCTGCTCTCTGTAGCTGGCCTCCTCTGTATAATGTGTGTTCCGCAGTGACCCGGCTGCACTCTGTAGCTGGCCTCCTCTGTATAATGTACAATGTGTGTTCCGCAGTGACCCGGCTGCGCTCTGTAGCTGGCCTCCTCTGTATAATGTACAATGTGTGTTCCGCAGTGACCCGGCTGCGCTCGGTAGCTGGCCTCCTCTGTATAATGTACAATGTGTGTTCCGCAGTGACCCGGCTGCGCTCTGTAGCTGGCCTCCTCTGTATAATGTACAATGTGTGTTCCGCAGTGACCTGGCTGCGCTCTGTAGCTGGCCTCCTCTGTATAATGTACAATGTGTGTTCCGCAGTGACCTGGCTGCGCTCTGTAGCTGGCCTCCTCTGTATAATGTGTGTTCCGCAGTGACCTGGCTGCGCTCTGTAGCTGGCCTCCTCTGTGTAATGTGTGTTCCGCAGTGACCTGGCTGCGCTCTGTAGCTGGCCTCCTCTGTATAATGTGTGTTCCGCAGTGACCCGGCTGCGCTCTGTAGCTGGCCTCCTCTGTATAATGTGTGTTCCGCAGTGACCCGTCTGCGCTCTGTAGCTGGCCTGCTCTGTATAATGTACAATGTGTTCCGCAGTGACCCGTCTGCGCTCTGTAGCTGGCCTCCTCTGTATAATGCACAATGTGTGTTCCGCAGTGACCCGGCTGCGCTCTGTAGCTGGCCTCCTCTGTATAATGCACAATGTGTGTTCCGCAGTGACCCGGCTGCGCTCTGTAGCTGGCCTCCTCTGTATAATGTACAATGTGTGTTCCGCAGTGACCCGTCTGCGCTCTGTAGCTGGCCTCCTCTGTATAATGTACAATGTGTTCCGCAGTGACCCGGCTGCGCTCTGTAGCTGGCCTCCTCTGTATAATGTGTGTTCCGCAGTGACCCGGCTGCGCTCTGTAGCTGGCCTCCTCTATATAATGCACAATGTGTGTTCCGCAGTGACCCGGCTGCGCTCTGTAGCTGGCCTCCTCTGTATAATGCACAATGTGTGTTCCGCAGTGACCCGGCTGCGCTCTGTAGCTGGCCTCCTCTGTATAATGTACAATGTGTGTTCCGCAGTGACCCGTCTGCGCTCTGTAGCTGGCCTCCTCTGTATAATGTACAATGTGTGTTCCGCAGTGACCCGGCTGCGCTCTGTAGCTGGCCTCCTCTGTATAATGTACAATGTGTGTTCCGCAGTGACCCGGCTGCGCTCTGTAGCTGGCCTCCT
Organism: Pseudophryne corroboree; assembly: GCF_028390025.1. NCBI lineage: Eukaryota > Metazoa > Chordata > Amphibia > Anura > Myobatrachidae > Pseudophryne > Pseudophryne corroboree. The sequence goes on from NC_086448.1 coordinate 835,790,173, forward strand.
CTGTATAATGTACAATGTGTGTTCCGCAGTGACCCGGCTGCGCTCTGTAGCTGGCCTCCTCTGTATAATGCACAATGTGTGTTCCGCAGTGACCCGGCTGCGCTCTGTAGCTGGCCTCCTCTGTATAATGTACAATGTGTGTTCCGCAGTGACCCGGCTGCGCTCTGTAGCTGGCCTCCTCTGTATAATGTGTTTTCCGCAGTGACCCGGCTGCGCTCTGTAGCTGGCCTCCTCTATATAATGCACAATGTGTGTTCCGCAGTGACCCGGCTGCGCTCTGTAGCTGGCCTCCTCTGTATAATGTACAATGTGTGTTCCGCAGTGACCCGGCTGCGCTCTGTAGCTGGCCTCCTCTGTATAATGTGTGTTCCGCAGTGACCTGGCTGCGCTCTGTAGCTGGCCTCCTCTGTATAATGTGTGTTCCGCAGTGACCCGGCTGCTCTCTGTAGCTGGCCTCCTCTGTGTAATGTGTGTTCCGCAGTGACCTGGCTGCGCTCTGTAGCTGGCCTCCTCTGTATAATGTGTGTTCCGCAGTGACCCGGCTGCGCTCTGTAGCTGGCCTCCTCTGTATAATGTGTGTTCCGCAGTGACCCGGCTGCGCTCTGTAGCTGGCCTCCTCTGTATAATGTGTGTTCCGCAGTGACCCGGCTGCGCTCTGTAGCTGGCCTCCTCTGTATAATGTACAATGTGTTCCGCAGTGACCCGGCTGCGCTCTGTAGCTGGCCTCCTCTGTATAATGTACAATGTGTGTTCCGCAGTGACTCTGCTGCGCTCTGTAGCTGGCCTCCTCTGTATAATGCACAATGTGTGTTCCGCAGTGACCCGTCTGCGCTCTGTAGCTGGCCTCCTCTGTATAATGCACAATGTGTGTTCCGCAGTGACCCGGCTGCGCTCTGTAGCTGGCCTCCTCTGTATAATGCACAATGTGTGTTCCACAGTGACCCGTCTGCGCTCTGTAGCTGGCCTCCTCTGTATAATGTACAATGTGTGTTCCGCAGTGACCCGTCTGCGCTCTGTAGCTGGCCTGCTCTGTATAATGTACAATGTGTTCCGCAGTGACCCGGCTGCGCTCTGTAGCTGGCCTCCTCTGTATAATGTGTGTTCCGCAGTGACCCGGCTGCGCTCTGTAGCTGGCCTCCTCTATATAATGCACAATGTGTGTTCCGCAGTGACCCGGCTGCGCTCTGTAGCTGGCCTCCTCTGTATAATGCACAATGTGTGTTCCGCAGTGACCCGGCTGCGCTCTGTAGCTGGCCTCCTCTGTATAATGTATAATGTGTGTTCCGCAGTGACCCGGCTGCGCTCTGTAGCTGGCCTCCTCTATATAATGCACAATGTGTGTTCTGCAGTGACCCGGCTGCGCTCTGTAGCTGGCCTCCTCTGTATAATGTGTGTTCCGCAGTGACCTGGCTGCGCTCTGTAGCTGGCCTCCTCTGTATAATGTGTGTTCCGCAGTGACCCGGCTGCACTCTGTAGCTGGCCTCCTCTGTATAATGTATAATGTGTGTTCCGCAGTGACACAGCTGCTCTCTGTAGCTGGCCTCCTCTGTATAATGTACAATGTGTGTTCCGCAGTGACCCGGCTGCGCTCTGTAGCTGGCCTCCTCTGTATAATGTATAATGTGTGTTCCGCAGTGACCCGGCTGCGCTCTGTAGCTGGCCTCCTCTGTATAATGTGTGTTCCGCAGTGACCCGGCTGCACTCTGTAGCTGGCCTCCTCTGTATAATGTGTGTTCCGCAGTGACCCGGCTGCGCTCTGTAGCTGGCCTCCTCTGTATAATGTACAATGTGTTCCGCAGTGACCCGTCTGCGCTCTGTAGCTGGCCTCCTCTGTATAATGTACAATGTGTTCCGCAGTGACCCGGCTGCGCTCTGTAGCTGGCCTCCTCTGTATAATGTACAATGTGTGTTCCGCAGTGACCCGGCTGCGCTCTGTAGCTGGCCTCCTCTGTATAATGTACAATGTGTGTTCCGCAGTGACCTGGCTGCGCTCTGTAGCTGGCCTCCTCTATATAATGTGTGTTCCGCAGTGACTCGGCTGCGCTCTGTAGCTGGCCTCCTCTGTATAATGTACAATGTGTGTTCCGCAGTGACCCGGCTGCGCTCTGTAGCTGGCCTCCTCTGTATAATGTACAACGTGTTTCGCAGTGACCCGGCTGCGCTCTGTAGCTGGCCTCCTCTGTATAATGCACAATGTGTGTTCCGCAGTGACCCGGCTGCGCTCTGTAGCTGGCCTCCTCTGTATAATGCACAATGTGTGTTCCGCAGTGACCCGGCTGCGCTCTGTAGCTGGCCTCCTCTGTATAATGTACAATGTGTGTTCCGCAGTGACCCGGCTGCGCTCTGTAGCTGGCCTCCTCTGTATAATGTGTGTTCTGCAGTGACCCGGCTGCGCTCTGTAGCTGGCCTCCTCTGTATAATGTACAATGTGTGTTCCGCAGTGACCCGGCTGCGCTCTGTAGCTGGCCTCCTCTGTATAATGTGTGTTCCGCAGTGACCCGGCTGCGCTCTGTAGCTGGCCTGCTCTGTATAATGTGTGTTCCGCAGTGACCCGGCTGCGCTCTGTAGCTGGCCTCCTCTGTATAATGCACAATGTGTGTTCCGCAGTGACCCGGCTGCGCTCTGTAGCTGGCCTCCTCTGTATAATGCACAATGTGTGTTCCGCAGTGACCCGGCTGCGCTCTGTAGCTGGCCTCCTCTGTATAATGCACAATGTGTGTTCCGCAGTGACCCGGCTGCGCTCTGTAGCTGGCCTCCTCTGTATAATGTGTGTTCCGCAGTGACCTGGCTGCGCTCTGTAGCTGGCCTCCTCTGTATAATGTGTGTTCCGCAGTGACCTGGCTGCGCTCTGTAGCTGGCCTCCTCTGTATAATGTGTGTTCCGCAGTGACCCGGCTGCTCTCTGTAGCTGGCCTCCTCTGTGTAATGTGTGTTCCGCAGTGACCTGGCTGCGCTCTGTAGCTGGCCTCCTCTGTATAATGTGTGTTCCGCAGTGACCCGGCTGCGCTCTGTAGCTGGCCTCCTCTGTATAATGTGTGTTCCGCAGTGACCCGGCTGCGCTCTGTAGCTGGCCTCCTCTGTATAATGTGTGTTCCGCAGTGACCCGGCTGCGCTCTGTAGCTGGCCTCCTCTGTATAATGTACAATGTGTTCCGCAGTGACCCGGCTGCGCTCTGTAGCTGGCCTCCTCTGTATAATGTTCAATGTGTGTTCCGCAGTGACTCTGCTGCGCTCTGTAGCTGGCCTCCTCTGTATAATGCACAATGTGTGTTCCGCAGTGACCCGGCTGCGCTCTGTAGCTGGCCTCCTCTGTATAATGCACAATGTGTGTTCCGCAGTGACCCGTCTGCGCTCTGTAGCTGGCCTCCTCTGTATAATGCACAATGTGTGTTCCGCAGTGACCCGGCTGCGCTCTGTAGCTGTCCTCCTCTGTATAATGCACAATGTGTGTTCCGCAGTGACCCGGCTGCACTCTGTAGCTGGCCTCCTCTGTATAATGTACAATGTGTGTTCCGCAGTGACCCGGCTGCGCTCTGTAGCTGGCCTCCTCTGTATAATGTGTGTTCTGCAGTGACCCGGCTGCGCTCTGTAGCTGGCCTCCTCTGTATAATGTACAATGTGTGTTCCGCAGTGACCCGGCTGCGCTCTGTAGCTGGCCTCCTCTGTATAATGTGTGTTCCGCAGTGACCCGGCTGCGCTCTGTAGCTGGCCTGCTCTGTATAATGTGTGTTCCACAGTGACCCGGCTGCGCTCTGTAGCTGGCCTCCTCTGTATAATGCACAATGTGTGTTCCGCAGTGACCCGGCTGCGCTCTGTAGCTGGCCTCCTCTGTATAATGCACAATGTGTGTTCCGCAGTGACCCGGCTGCGCTCTGTAGCTGGCCTCCTCTGTATAATGTGTGTTCCGCAGTGACCTGGCTGCGCTCTGTAGCTGGCCTCCTCTGTATAATGTGTGTTCCGCAGTGACCTGGCTGCGCTCTGTAGCTGGCCTCCTCTGTATAATGTGTGTTCCGCAGTGACCCGGCTGCTCTCTGTAGCTGGCCTCCTCTGTGTAATGTGTGTTCCGCAGTGACCTGGCTGCGCTCTGTAGCTGGCCTCCTCTGTATAATGTGTGTTCCGCAGTGACCCGGCTGCGCTCTGTAGCTGGCCTCCTCTGTATAATGTGTGTTCCGCAGTGACCCGGCTGCGCTCTGTAGCTGGCCTCCTCTGTATAATGTGTGTTCCGCAGTGACCCGGCTGCGCTCTGTAGCTGGCCTCCTCTGTATAATGTACAATGTGTTCCGCAGTGACCCGGCTGCGCTCTGTAGCTGGCCTCCTCTGTATAATGTACAATGTGTGTTCCGCAGTGACTCTGCTGCGCTCTGTAGCTGGCCTCCTCTGTATAATGCACAATGTGTGTTCCGCAGTGACCCGTCTGCGCTCTGTAGCTGGCCTCCTCTGTATAATGCACAATGTGTGTTCCGCAGTGACCCGGCTGCGCTCTGTAGCTGGCCTCCTCTGTATAATGCACAATGTGTGTTCCACAGTGACCCGTCTGCGCTCTGTAGCTGGCCTCCTCTGTATAATGTACAATGTGTGTTCCGCAGTGACCCGTCTGCGCTCTGTAGCTGGCCTGCTCTGTATAATGTACAATGTGTTCCGCAGTGACCCGGCTGCGCTCTGTAGCTGGCCTCCTCTGTATAATGTGTGTTCCGCAGTGACCCGGCTGCGCTCTGTAGCTGGCCTCCTCTATATAATGCACAATGTGTGTTCCGCAGTGACCCGGCTGCGCTCTGTAGCTGGCCTCCTCTGTATAATGCACAATGTGTGTTCCGCAGTGACCCGGCTGCGCTCTGTAGCTGGCCTCCTCTGTATAATGTATAATGTGTGTTCCGCAGTGACCCGGCTGCGCTCTGTAGCTGGCCTCCTCTATATAATGCACAATGTGTGTTCTGCAGTGACCCGGCTGCGCTCTGTAGCTGGCCTCCTCTGTATAATGTGTGTTCCGCAGTGACCTGGCTGCGCTCTGTAGCTGGCCTCCTCTGTATAATGTGTGTTCCGCAGTGACCCGGCTGCACTCTGTAGCTGGCCTCCTCTGTATAATGTATAATGTGTGTTCCGCAGTGACACAGCTGCTCTCTGTAGCTGGCCTTCTCTGTATAATGTACAATGTGTGTTCCGCAGTGACCCGGCTGCGCTCTGTAGCTGGCCTCCTCTGTATAATGTATAATGTGTGTTCCGCAGTGACCCGGCTGCGCTCTGTAGCTGGCCTCCTCTGTATAATGTGTGTTCCGCAGTGACCCGGCTGCACTCTGTAGCTGGCCTCCTCTGTATAATGTGTGTTCCGCAGTGACCCGGCTGCGCTCTGTAGCTGGCCTCCTCTGTATAATGTACAATGTGTTCCGCAGTGACCCGTCTGCGCTCTGTAGCTGGCCTCCTCTGTATAATGTACAATGTGTTCCGCAGTGACCCGGCTGCGCTCTGTAGCTGGCCTCCTCTGTATAATGTACAATGTGTGTTCCGCAGTGACCCGGCTGCGCTCTGTAGCTGGCCTCCTCTGTATAATGTACAATGTGGGTTCCGCAGTGACCTGGCTGCGCTCTGTAGCTGGCCTCCTCTATATAATGTGTGTTCCGCAGTGACTCGGCTGCGCTCTGTAGCTGGCCTCCTCTGTATAATGTACAATGTGTGTTCCGCAGTGACCCGGCTGCGCTCTGTAGCTGGCCTCCTCTGTATAATGTACAACGTGTTTCGCAGTGACCCGGCTGCGCTCTGTAGCTGGCCTCCTCTGTATAATGCACAATGTGTGTTCCGCAGTGACCCGGCTGCGCTCTGTAGCTGGCCTCCTCTGTATAATGCACAATGTGTGTTCCGCAGTGACCCGGCTGCGCTCTGTAGCTGGCCTCCTCTGTATAATGTACAATGTGTGTTCCGCAGTGACCCGGCTGCGCTCTGTAGCTGGCCTCCTCTGTATGATGTGTGTTCTGCAGTGACCCGGCTGCGCTCTGTAGCTGGCCTCCTCTGTATAATGTACAATGTGTGTTCCGCAGTGACCCGGCTGCGCTCTGTAGCTGGCCTCCTCTGTATAATGTGTGTTCCGCAGTGACCCGGCTGCGCTCTGTAGCTGGCCTGCTCTGTATAATGTGTGTTCCGCAGTGACCCGGCTGCGCTCTGTAGCTGGCCTCCTCTGTATAATGCACAATGTGTGTTCCGCAGTGACCCGGCTGCGCTCTGTAGCTGGCCTCCTCTGTATAATGCACAATGTGTGTTCCGCAGTGACCCGGCTGCGCTCTGTAGCTGGCCTCCTCTGTATAATGCACAATGTGTGTTCCGCAGTGACCCGGCTGCGCTCTGTAGCTGGCCTCCTCTGTATAATGTGTGTTCCGCAGTGACCTGGCTGCGCTCTGTAGCTGGCCTCCTCTGTATAATGTGTGTTCCGCAGTGACCTGGCTGCGCTCTGTAGCTGGCCTCCTCTGTATAATGTGTGTTCCGCAGTGACCCGGCTGCTCTCTGTAGCTGGCCTCCTCTGTGTAATGTGTGTTCCGCAGTGACCTGGCTGCGCTCTGTAGCTGGCCTCCTCTGTATAATGTGTGTTCCGCAGTGACCCGGCTGCGCTCTGTAGCTGGCCTCCTCTGTATAATGTGTGTTCCGCAGTGACCCGGCTGCGCTCTGTAGCTGGCCTCCTCTGTATAATGTGTGTTCCGCAGTGACCCGGCTGCGCTCTGTAGCTGGCCTCCTCTGTATAATGTACAATGTGTTCCGCAGTGACCCGGCTGCGCTCTGTAGCTGGCCTCCTCTGTATAATGTTCAATGTGTGTTCCGCAGTGACTCTGCTGCGCTCTGTAGCTGGCCTCCTCTGTATAATGCACAATGTGTGTTCCGCAGTGACCCGGCTGCGCTCTGTAGCTGGCCTCCTCTGTATAATGCACAATGTGTGTTCCGCAGTGACCCGTCTGCGCTCTGTAGCTGGCCTCCTCTGTATAATGCACAATGTGTGTTCCGCAGTGACCCGGCTGCGCTCTGTAGCTGGCCTCCTCTGTATAATGCACAATGTGTGTTCCACAGTGACCCGTCTGCGCTCTGTAGCTGGCCTCCTCTGTATAATGTACAATGTGTGTTCCGCAGTGACCCGTCTGCGCTCTGTAGCTGGCCTGCTCTGTATAATGTACAATGTGTTCCGCAGTGACCCGGCTGCGCTCTGTAGCTGGCCTCCTCTGTATAATGTGTGTTCCGCAGTGACCCGGCTGCGCTCTGTAGCTGGCCTCCTCTATATAATGCACAATGTGTGTTCCGCAGTGACCCGGCTGCGCTCTGTAGCTGGCCTCCTCTGTATAATGCACAATGTGTGTTCCGCAGTGACCCGGCTGCGCTCTGTAGCTGGCCTCCTCTGTATAATGTATAATGTGTGTTCCGCAGTGACCCGGCTGCGCTCTGTAGCTGGCCTCCTCTATATAATGCACAATGTGTGTTCTGCAGTGACCCGGCTGCGCTCTGTAGCTGGCCTCCTCTGTATAATGTGTGTTCCGCAGTGACCTGGCTGCGCTCTGTAGCTGGCCTCCTCTGTATAATGTGTGTTCCGCAGTGACCCGGCTGCACTCTGTAGCTGGCCTCCTCTGTATAATGTATAATGTGTGTTCCGCAGTGACACAGCTGCTCTCTGTAGCTGGCCTCCTCTGTATAATGTACAATGTGTGTTCCGCAGTGACCCGGCTGCGCTCTGTAGCTGGCCTCCTCTGTATAATGTATAATGTGTGTTCCGCAGTGACCCGGCTGCGCTCTGTAGCTGGCCTCCTCTGTATAATGTGTGTTCCGCAGTGACCCGGCTGCACTCTGTAGCTGGCCTCCTCTGTATAATGTGTGTTCCGCAGTGACCCGGCTGCGCTCTGTAGCTGGCCTCCTCTGTATAATGTACAATGTGTTCCGCAGTGACCCGGCTGCGCTCTGTAGCTGGCCTCCTCTGTATAATGTGTGTTCCGCAGTGACCCGGCTGCGCTCTGTAGCTGGCCTCCTCTGTATAATGTACAATGTGTTCCGCAGTGACCCGGCTGCGCTCTGTAGCTGGCCTCCTCTGTATAATGTACAATGTGTGTTCCGCTGTGACTCTGCTGCGCTCTGTAGCTGGCCTCCTCTGTATAATGCACAATGTGTGTTCCGCAGTGACCCGGCTGCGCTCTGTAGCTGGCCTCCTCTGTATAATGTACAATGTGTGTTCCGCAGTGACCCGTCTGCGCTCTGTAGCTGGCCTCCTCTGTATAATGTACAACGTGTTTCGCAGTGACCCGGCTGCGGTCTGTAGCTGGCCTCCTCTGTATAATGCACAATGTGTGTTCCGCAGTGACCCGTCTGCGCTCTGTAGCTGGCCTCCTCTGTATAATGCACAATGTGTGTTCCGCAGTGACCCGGCTGCGCTCTGTAGCTGGCCTCCTCTGTATAATGTACAATGTGTGTTCCGCAGTGACCCGTCTGCGCTCTGTAGCTGGCCTCCTCTGTATAATGTACAATGTGTTCCGCAGTGACCCGGCTGCGCTCTGTAGCTGGCCTCCTCTGTATAATGCACAATGTGTGTTCTGCAGTGACCCGGCTGCGCTCTGTAGCTGGCCTCCTCTGTATAATGTACAATGTGTGTTCCGCAGTGACCCGTCTGCGCTCTGTAGCTGGCCTCCTCTGTATAATGTACAATGTGTTCCGCAGTGACCCGGCTGCGCTCTGTAGCTGGCCTCCTCTGTATAATGTGTGTTCCGCAGTGACCCGGCTGCGCTCTGTAGCTGGCCTCCTCTATATAATGCACAATGTGTGTTCCGCAGTGACCCGGCTGCGCTCTGTAGCTGGCCTCCTCTGTATAATGCACAATGTGTGTTCCGCAGTGACCCGGCTGCGCTCTGTAGCTGGCCTCCTCTGTATAATGTACAATGTGTGTTCCGCAGTGACCCGTCTGCGCTCTGTAGCTGGCCTCCTCTGTATAATGTACAATGTGTGTTCCGCAGTGACCCGGCTGCGCTCTGTAGCTGGCCTCCTCTGTATAATGTACAATGTGTGTTCCGCAGTGACCCGGCTGCGCTCTGTAGCTGGCCTCCTCTGTATAATGTACAATGTGTGTTCCGCAGTGACCCGGCTGCGCTCTGTAGCTGGCCTCCTCTGTATAATGCACAATGTGTGTTCCGCAGTGACCCGGCTGCGCTCTGTAGCTGGCCTCCTCTGTATAATGTACAATGTGTGTTCCGCAGTGACCCGGCTGCGCTCTGTAGCTGGCCTCCTCTGTATAATGTGTGTTCCGCAGTGACCCGGCTGCGCTCTGTAGCTGGCCTCCTCTATATAATGCACAATGTGTGTTCCGCAGTGACCCGGCTGCGCTCTGTAGCTGGCCTCCTCTGTATAATGCACAATGTGTGTTCCGCAGTGACCCGGCTGCGCTCTGTAGCTGGCCTCCTCTGTATAATGTACAATGTGTGTTCCGCAGTGACCCGGCTGCGCTCTGTAGCTGGCCTCCTCTGTATAATGTGTGTTCTGCAGTGACCCGGCTGCGCTCTGTAGCTGGCCTCCTCTGTATAATGTACAATGTGTGTTCCGCAGTGACCCGGCTGCGCTCTGTAGCTGGCCTCCTCTGTATAATGTGTGTTCCGCAGTGACCCGGCTGCGCTCTGTAGCTGGCCTGCTCTGTATAATGTGTGTTCCGCAGTGACCCGGCTGCGCTCTGTAGCTGGCCTCCTCTGTATAATGCACAATGTGTGTTCCGCAGTGACCCGGCTGCGCTCTGTAGCTGGCCTCCTCTGTATAATGCACAATGTGTGTTCCGCAGTGACCCGGCTGCGCTCTGTAGCTGGCCTCCTCTGTATAATGTGTGTTCCGCAGTGACCTGGCTGCGCTCTGTAGCTGGCCTCCTCTGTATAATGTGTGTTCCGCAGTGACCTGGCTGCGCTCTGTAGCTGGCCTCCTCTGTATAATGTGTGTTCCGCAGTGACCCGGCTGCTCTCTGTAGCTGGCCTCCTCTGTGTAATGTGTGTTCCGCAGTGACCTGGCTGCGCTCTGTAGCTGGCCTCCTCTGTATAATGTGTGTTCCGCAGTGACCCGGCTGCGCTCTGTAGCTGGCCTCCTCTGTATAATGTGTGTTCCGCAGTGACCCGGCTGCGCTCTGTAGCTGGCCTCCTCTGTATAATGTGTGTTCCGCAGTGACCCGGCTGCGCTCTGTAGCTGGCCTCCTCTGTATAATGTACAATGTGTTCCGCAGTGACCCGGCTGCGCTCTGTAGCTGGCCTCCTCTGTATAATGTACAATGTGTGTTCCGCAGTGACTCTGCTGCGCTCTGTAGCTGGCCTCCTCTGTATAATGCACAATGTGTGTTCCGCAGTGACCCGGCTGCGCTCTGTAGCTGGCCTCCTCTGTATAATGCACAATGTGTGTTCCGCAGTGACCCGTCTGCGCTCTGTAGCTGGCCTCCTCTGTATAATGCACAATGTGTGTTCCGCAGTGACCCGGCTGCGCTCTGTAGCTGGCCTCCTCTGTATAATGCACAATGTGTGTTCCACAGTGACCCGTCTGCGCTCTGTAGCTGGCCTCCTCTGTATAATGTACAATGTGTGTTCCGCAGTGACCCGTCTGCGCTCTGTAGCTGGCCTGCTCTGTATAATGTACAATGTGTTCCGCAGTGACCCGGCTGCGCTCTGTAGCTGGCCTCCTCTGTATAATGTGTGTTCCGCAGTGACCCGGCTGCGCTCTGTAGCTGGCCTCCTCTATATAATGCACAATGTGTGTTCCGCAGTGACCCGGCTGCGCTCTGTAGCTGGCCTCCTCTGTATAATGCACAATGTGTGTTCCGCAGTGACCCGGCTGCGCTCTGTAGCTGGCCTCCTCTGTATAATGTATAATGTGTGTTCCGCAGTGACCCGGCTGCGCTCTGTAGCTGGCCTCCTCTATATAATGCACAATGTGTGTTCTGCAGTGACCCGGCTGCGCTCTGTAGCTGGCCTCCTCTGTATAATGTGTGTTCCGCAGTGACCTGGCTGCGCTCTGTAGCTGGCCTCCTCTGTATAATGTGTGTTCCGCAGTGACCCGGCTGCACTCTGTAGCTGGCCTCCTCTGTATAATGTATAATGTGTGTTCCGCAGTGACACAGCTGCTCTCTGTAGCTGGCCTCCTCTGTATAATGTACAATGTGTGTTCCGCAGTGACCCGGCTGCGCTCTGTAGCTGGCCTCCTCTGTATAATGTATAATGTGTGTTCCGCAGTGACCCGGCTGCGCTCTGTAGCTGGCCTCCTCTGTATAATGTGTGTTCCGCAGTGACCCGGCTGCACTCTGTAGCTGGCCTCCTCTGTATAATGTGTGTTCCGCAGTGACCCGGCTGCGCTCTGTAGCTGGCCTCCTCTGTATAATGTACAATGTGTTCCGCAGTGACCCGGCTGCGCTCTGTAGCTGGCCTCCTCTGTATAATGTGTGTTCCGCAGTGACCCGGCTGCGCTCTGTAGCTGGCCTCCTCTGTATAATGTACAATGTGTTCCGCAGTGACCCGGCTGCGCTCTGTAGCTGGCCTCCTCTGTATAATGTACAATGTGTGTTCCGCAGTGACTCTGCTGCGCTCTGTAGCTGGCCTCCTCTGTATAATGCACAATGTGTGTTCCGCAGTGACCCGGCTGCGCTCTGTAGCTGGCCTCCTCTGTATAATGCACAATGTGTGTTCCGCAGTGACCCGTCTGCGCTCTGTAGCTGGCCTCCTCTGTATAATGCACAATGTGTGTTCCGCAGTGACCCGGCTGCGCTCTGTAGCTGGCCTCCTCTGTATAATGCACAATGTGTGTTCCACAGTGACCCGTCTGCGCTCTGTAGCTGGCCTCCTCTGTATAATGTACAATGTGTGTTCCGCAGTGACCCGTCTGCGCTCTGTAGCTGGCCTGCTCTGTATAATGTACAATGTGTTCCGCAGTGACCCGGCTGCGCTCTGTAGCTGGCCTCCTCTGTATAATGTGTGTTCCGCAGTGACCCGGCTGCGCTCTGTAGCTGGCCTCCTCTATATAATGCACAATGTGTGTTCCGCAGTGACCCGGCTGCGCTCTGTAGCTGGCCTCCTCTGTATAATGCACAATGTGTGTTCCGCAGTGACCCGGCTGCGCTCTGTAGCTGGCCTCCTCTGTATAATGTATAATGTGTGTTCCGCAGTGACCCGGCTGCGCTCTGTAGCTGGCCTCCTCTATATAATGCACAATGTGTGTTCTGCAGTGACCCGGCTGCGCTCTGTAGCTGGCCTCCTCTGTATAATGTGTGTTCCGCAGTGACCTGGCTGCGCTCTGTAGCTGGCCTCCTCTGTATAATGTGTGTTCCGCAGTGACCCGGCTGCACTCTGTAGCTGGCCTCCTCTGTATAATGTATAATGTGTGTTCCGCAGTGACACAGCTGCTCTCTGTAGCTGGCCTCCTCTGTATAATGTACAATGTGTGTTCCGCAGTGACCCGGCTGCGCTCTGTAGCTGGCCTCCTCTGTATAATGTATAATGTGTGTTCCGCAGTGACCCGGCTGCGCTCTGTAGCTGGCCTCCTCTGTATAATGTGTGTTCCGCAGTGACCCGGCTGCACTCTGTAGCTGGCCTCCTCTGTATAATGTGTGTTCCGCAGTGACCCGGCTGCGCTCTGTAGCTGGCCTCCTCTGTATAATGTACAATGTGTTCCGCAGTGACCCGTCTGCGCTCTGTAGCTGGCCTCCTCTGTATAATGTACAATGTGTTCCGCAGTGACCCGGCTGCGCTCTGTAGCTGGCCTCCTCTGTATAATGTACAATGTGTGTTCCGCAGTGACCCGGCTGCGCTCTGTAGCTGGCCTCCTCTGTATAATGTACAATGTGTGTTCCGCAGTGACCTGGCTGCGCTCTGTAGCTGGCCTCCTCTATATAATGTGTGTTCCGCAGTGACCCGGCTGCGCTCTGTAGCTGGCCTCCTCTGTATAATGTACAATGTGTGTTCCGCAGTGACCCGGCTGCGCTCTGTAGCTGGCCTCCTCTGTATAATGCACAATGTGTGTTCCGCAGTGACCCGGCTGCGCTCTGTAGCTGGCCTCCTCTGTTAAATGTACAATGTGTTCCGCAGTGACCCGTCTGCGCTCTGTAGCTGGCCTCCTCTGTATAATGTACAATGTGTGTTCCGCAGTGACCCGGCTGCGCTCTGTAGCTGGCCTCCTCTGTATAATGTACAATGTGTGTTCCGCAGTGACCTGGCTGCGCTCTGTAGCTGGCCTCCTCTGTATAATGTACAATGTGTGTTCCGCAGTGACCCGGCTGCGCTCTGTAGCTGGCCTCCTCTGTATAATGTATAATGTGTGTTCCGCAGTGACCCGGCTGCGCTCTGTAGCTGGCCTCCTCTGTATAATGTACAATGTGTGTTCCGCAGTGACCTGGCTGCACTCTGTAGCTGGCCTCCTCTGTATAATGTATAATGTGTGTTCCGCAGTGACCCGGCTGCGCTCTGTAGCTGGCCTCCTCTGTATAATGTACAATGTGTGTTCCGCAGTGACCTGGCTGCACTCTGTAGCTGGCCTCCTCTGTATAATGTATAATGTGTGTTCCGCAGTGACCCGGCTGCGCTCTGTAGCTGGCCTCCGCTGTATAATGTGTGTTCCGCAGTGACCCGGCTGCTCTCTGTAGCTGGCCTCCTCTGTATAATGGCCCTCATTCCGAGTTGATCGGTCGCAAGGCGAATTTAGCAGAGTTACACACGCTAAGCCTACGCCTACTGGGAGTGTATCTTAGCTTCTTAAAATTGCGACCGATGTATTCGCAATATTGCGATTACAAACTACTTAGCAGTTTCTGAGTAACTTCAACCTTACTCTGCCTGTGCGATCAGTTCAGTGCTTGTCGTTCCTGGTTTTACGTCACAAACACACCCAGCGTTCGCCCAGACACTCCCCCGTTTCTCCGGCCACTCCCGCGTTTTTTCCGGAAACGGTAGCGTTTTCAGCCACACGCCCATAAAACGCCGTGTTTCCGCCCAGTAACACCCATTTCCTGTCAATCACATTACGATCGCCGGCGCGATGAAAAAGCCGTGAGTAAAAATACTATCTTCATAGCAAAATTACTTGGCGCAGTCGCAGTGCGATTAATGCGCATGCGCACTAAGCGGATTTTCATTGCGATGCGATGAAAAATACCGAGCGAACAACTCGGAATGAGGGCCAATGTGTGTTCCGCAGTGACCCGGCTGCACTCTGTAGCTGGCCTCCTCTGTATAATGTACAATGTGTGTTCCGCAGTGACCCGGCTGCGCTCTGTAGCTGGCCTCCTCTGTATAATGTACAATGTGTGTTCCGCAGTGACCCGGCTGCGCTCTGTAGCTGGCCTCCTCTGTATAATGTACAATGTGTGTTCCGCAGTGACCTGGCTGCGCTCTGTAGCTGGCCTCCTCTGTATAATGTACAATGTGTGTTCCGCAGTGACCCGGCTGCGCTCTGTAGCTGGCCTCCTCTGTATAATGTACAATGTGTGTTCCGCAGTGACCTGGCTGCGCTCTGTAGCTGGCCTCCTCTGTATAATGTACAATGTGTGTTCCGCAGTGACCCGGCTGCGCTCTGTAGCTGGCCTCCTCTGTATAATGTACAATGTGTGTTCCGCAGTGACCTGGCTGCGCTCTGTAGCTGGCCTCCTCTGTATAATGCACAATGGCCCTCATTCCGAGTTGTTCGCTCGCAAGTGGATTTTAGCAGAGTTGCTCACGCTAAGCCGCCGCCTACTGGGAGTGAATCTTAGCATCTTAAAATTGCGAACTATGTATTCGCAATATTGCGATTACACACCTCGTAGCAGTTTCTGAGTAGCTCCAGACTTACTCGGCATCTGCGATCAGTTCAGTGCTTGTCGTTCCTGGTTTGACGTCACAAACACACCCAGCGTTCGCCCAGACACTCCTCCGTTTCTCCGGCCACTCCTGCGTTTTTTCCGGAAACGGTAGCGTTTTTTCCAACACGCCCATAAAACGGCCAGTTTCCGCCCAGTAACACCCATTTCCTGTCAATCACACTACGATCGCCTGAGCGAAGAAAAAGCCGTGAGTAAAAATCCTAACTTCATAGCAAATTTACTTGGCGCAGTCGCAGTGCGGACATTGCGCATGCGCACTAAGCGGAAAATCGCTGCTATGCGAAGATTTTTACCGAGCGAACAACTCGGAATGAGGGCCAATGTGTGTTCCGCAGTGACCCGTCTGCGCTCTGTAGCTGGCCTCCTCTGTATAATGTACAATGTGTGTTCCGCAGTGACCCGGCTGCGCTCTGTAGCTGGCCTCCTCTGTATAATGCACAATGTGTGTTCCGCAGTGACCCGTCTGCGCTCTGTAGCTGGCCTCCTCTGTATAATGCACAATGTGTGTTCTGCAGTGACCCGGCTGCGCTCTGTAGCTGGCCTCCTCTGTATAATGCACAATGTGTGTTCCGCAGTGACTCGGCTGCGCTCTGTAGCTGGCCTCCTCTGTATAATGTACAATGTGTGTTCCGCAGTGACCCGTCTGCGCTCTGTAGATGGCCTCCTATATATATTGCACAATGGGGGTCATTCGCAATTTTGATAAGCTAAGATTCACTCCCAGTAGGCGGCGGCTTAGCGTGTGCAAAGCTGCTAAAAGCAGCTTGCGAGCGAACAACTCGAAATGACCCCCAATGTGTGTTCCGCAGTGACCTGGCTGCCTGCGATACTGATATCCCCTCAGGGTAAGCAGACGTCAGCGTGACTTCTAGAAATAAGACCAGCAATAATAAGTCGGTTGTGGATGTTACTGTTCCTGTGGGTAATTGGCAGCACACTTTGCGATTGATTAAAAGCAGATTTCCTTCCTGCCGCTGGCTCTCAGGTGGCTGCACGCTGTTCTGCTTCCTGCAGAGCATTACTTATAAGATGTCAGCTTGTGAAGGCGTCCTTTCCTCCCCTCCACTATGTCGCTGATTTACATACCAGCAGCACCTGCATAGCGATCTCAAACCCTCCGCTATATTGTGCACCAGGCAGTAACTGGCAAATTATAGTTGTGGTGTCCTGCGATCTGGATATTTCTGTATCTCGCAAGTAGCAGGCGAGGACCAGTTCCTGGAGATAATTCTCTGAAAGAACAAATTCCAGCAGAGTATGGCGGGATAGTAACACTCACATTGGGCCTTGCAGTGTCACTAGCAATAGGTCCACCCAGAAAGTCCATAATTTACCCCATATGCAGAGATCAAGCTGCGCTCAAGACGCGTTTCCCGTGGCAACAGAAGTGTATGCGCCCGCGTTATGCTAGGTGCTCACATGGAGACTTTCCTCCTACCTGCCAGGAAAGTGCACAAGAAAATAGGGACATATTTTATTTCTGCCATAAACGTATCGGACTCTTTACGTCACATGGGCATTTCTTGGTGGCAGCTGTCCAGTCTAGTGGCATTTCCGTGGGCGTGTTAGCCAGCTGCCGTGGCGTGCGGACGTAGGTGGGATGCCTGTTTCAGACAATCTTATGTATCAGCATGGTATCAATAGTTGACCAATATACTTCCCTTGAACAACCCTCGCTTTTTACCAGAAATTTCTCTTAACCAAATAATCTGGTTCACCTTCTGCCGGCCTGGCAGCTTCCACCACACCGTTAATTTAGACGACAGATTAAAATACAATTTCTAGGGTAACATCATTACGTGATATAACAAGTCTTGGAATTAGGAACCAGTCCTCAGTGCTATCTGGTGGCACCAAAGTTTCCACAACAGTGTCCCCGGCCCGTGCTTGTTTCTCCTGTCTTCTTGGCCAAGGCTTGGGATCAGTAGCGGTTCTGTCGATTCCCTTGCCGAACCCAGTAGATGTTGGACCAGTTCCTTTAACGTTGGACGAAACTCTTGCCTCAGTATAAAGGGGGTACGGTAATTTAGGGGCACAACAGCCATGCAGCAACTAGGAGAGATGGAACCTAGTCGAGCAACAGTCCAGTCCATAATTTCCTGACGGCTTGGTAACTCAGTATGGAAATGCCCGGGTTCATCACATTCAAGGCACGGTAGCCAGCCTTGGGTTCACCTCTTTTTGGTGAGTTCCTCAGGGGGTTGGGGGTCTGCCTGCATCACTTTTGCAGAACCAAATACAAAGTCCGGACACAGTGGCTAATCGCCAGCAGCTCCACCATCTGCTGGGCAAATTCTCTTCCGTCTCAACCACTTCCCTAGTATTTTGATCAAAGTGGCCAACTGGGTTCTAACCAGGGTTTCTTTGGAGATATGCCACCCGCTGAGCTTGGCCTGCCCCAGTAATGCCAACAAGAGCCAGTATCTCGGTCTTTAAAGTCGTGTAAACTGACACCTCCTTCTCATCAAGGGTCATATAAACCTGCTGGGCCACACTGAACAAGGGGATGTAGTTATGTGACCGACGCGCCAGTCACAATACCTCTCCCTACATCCCGCACCCTCAGAATCCCGACAGTTGGCATGCCAACTAGCAGGGACTCTATTCCCACTCGTGAAGACACACGCAGCCGCTGCGGGGGTAAAAATGTCGCCGGTGCGCCTGCCTTCGCAGCCAGGCTAAGGTTAAGATCTTGGTTGCAGGATAGGAAACAGAGAGTTGTAGTAAATGGAGTGCATTCACAGGAGGGAAATGTTACCAGTGGAGTACCCCAGGGATCTGTACTTGGACCAGTATTTTTTAATATCTTTATTGGTGACATTGCAAATGGCATTACAGGGAAAGTATGCCTCTTTGCAGATGACACAAAGGTATGCAACAGGGTAGACACACCAGGTGGGGTAAAACAGATGATTAAGGATCTAGGTAGACTAGAGGAATGGTCAAGAGTGTGGCAATTACAGTTTAATGTCAAAAAATGCAAAATCCTGCACTTGGGTCTCAAAAATCCAAAGGCTAAATATAGTATTAGTGTCACAATACTGGACACTACTGAGGAGGAAAGGGATCTAGGAGTCACTATTTCAGGTGACATAAAGGATAAATATAGTATTAATGGCACTATACTGGAAACTACTGAGGAGGAAAGGGATCTAGGAGTCACTATTTCAGGTGACATAAAGGATAAATATAGTATTAATGGCACTATACTGGAAACTACTGAGGAGGAAAGGGATCTAGGAGTCACTATCTCAGGTGACATAAAGGATAAATATAGTATTAATGGTGCTATACTGGGAACTACTGAGGAGGAAAGGGATCTAGGAGTCACTATTTCAGGTGACATAAAGGATAAATATAGTATTAATGGCACTATACTGGAAACTACTGAGGAGGAAAGGGATCTAGGAGTCACTATCTCAGGTGACATAAAGGATAAATATAGTATTAATGACACTATACTGGACACTACTGAGGAGGAAAGGGATCTAGGAGTCACTATTTCAGGTGACATAAAGGATAAATATAGTATTAATGGCACTATACTGGGAACTACTGAGGAGGAAAGGGATCTAGGAGTCACTATTTCAGGTGACATAAAGGATAAATATAGTATTAATGGCACTATACTGGGAACTACTGAGGAGGAAAGGGATCTAGGAGTCACTATTTCAGGTGACATAAAGGATAAATATAGTATTAATGGCACTATACTGGGAACTACTGAGGAGGAAAGGGATCTAGGAGTCACTATTTCAGGTGACATAAAGGATAAATATAGTATTAATGGCGCTATACTGGGAACTACTGAGGAGGAAAGGGATCTAGGAGTCACTATCTCAGGTGACATAAAGGCTAAATATAGTATTAGTGGCACAATACTGGAAACTACTGAGGAGGAAAGGGATCTAGGAGTCAGTACAGGTTGAGTATCCCATATCCAAATATTCCGAAATACGGAATATTCCGAAATACGGACTTTTTTGAGTGAGAGTGAGATAGTGAAACCTTTGTTTTTTGATGACTCAATGTACACAAACTTTGTTTAATACACAAAGTTATTAAAAATATTGTATTAAATGACCTTCAAGCTGTGTTTATAAGGTGTATATGAAACATAAATGAATTGTGTGAATGTACACACACTTTGTTTAATGTACAAAGTTATAAAAAATATTGGCTAAAATGACCTTCAGGCTGTGTGTATAAGGTGTATATGAAACATAAATGCATTCTGTGCTTAGACTTGGGTCCCATCGCCATGATATCTCATTATGGTATGCAATTATTCCAAAATACGGAAAAATCCGATATCCAAAATACCTCTGGTCCCAAGCATTTTGGATAAGGGAGACTCAACCTGTATTTCAGGTGACATAAAGGATAAATATAGTATTAATGACACTATACTGGAAACTACTGAGGAGGAAAGGGATCTAGGAGTCACTATTTCAGGTGACATAAAGGATAAATATAGTATTAATGGTACTATACTGGAAACTACTGAGGAGGAAAGGGATCTAGGAGTCACTATTTCAGGTGACATAAAGGATAAATATAGTATTAATGGCGCTATACTGGAAACTACTGAGGAGGAAAGGGATCTAGGAGTCACTATTTCAGGTGACATAAAGGATAAATATAGTATTAATGACGCTATACTGGAAACTACTGAGGAGGAAAGGGATCTAGGAGTCACTATTTCAGGTGACATAAAGGATAAATATAGTATTAATGACGCTATACTGGAAACTACTGAGGAGGAAAGGGATCTAGGAGTCACTATTTCAGGTGACATAAAGGATAAATATAGTATTAATGGCACTATACTGGAAACTACTGAGGAGGAAAGGGATCTAGGAGTCACTATCTCAGGTGACATAAAGGATAAATATAGTATTAATGGCACTATACTGGGAACTACTGTGGAGGAAAGGGATCTAGGAGTCAGTATTTCAGGTGACATAAAGGATAAATATAGTATTACTGGCACTATACTGGGGACTACTGAGGAGGAAAGGGATCTAGGAGTCACTATTTCAGGTGACATAAAGGATAAATATAGTATTAATGGCACTATACTGGAAACTACTGTGGAGGAAAGGGATCTAGGAGTCAGTATTTCAGGTGACATAAAGGATAAATATAGTATTAATGGCACTATACTGGGAACTACTGAGAAGGAAAGGGATCTAGGAGTCACTATCTCAGGTGACATAAAGGATAAATATAGTATTAATGGCGCTATACTGGAAACTACTGAGGAGGAAAGGGATCTAGGAGTCACTATTTCAGGTGACATAAAGGATAAATATAGTAGTAATGGCACTATACTGGAAACTACTGAGGAGGAAAGGGATCTAGGAGTCACTATTTCAGGTGACATAAAGGATAAATATAGTATTAATGGCGCTATACTGGGAACTACTGAGGAGGAAAGGGATCTAGGAGTCACTATTTCAGGTGACATAAAGGATAAATATAGTATTAATGGCGCTATACTGGAAACTACTGATGAGGAAAGGGATCTAGGAGTCACTATTTCAGGTGACATAAAGGATAAATATAGTATTAATGGCATTATACTGGAAGCTACTGAGGAGGAAAGGGATCTAGGAGTCACTATTTCAGGTGACATAAAGGATAAATATAGTATTAATGGCGCTATACTGGGAACTACTGAGGAGGAAAGGGATCTAGGAGTCACTATTTCAGGTGACATAAAGGATAAATATAGTATTAATGGCACTATACTGGAAACTACTGAGGAGGAAAGGGATCTAGGAGTCACTATTTCAGGTAACATAAAGGATAAATATAGTATTAATGGCACTATACTGGAACTACTGAGGAGGAAAGGGATCTAGAAGTCACTATTTCAGGTGACATAAAGGATAAATATAGTATCAATGGCACTATACTGGAAACTACTGAGGAGGAAAGGGATCTAGGAGTCACTATTTCAGGTGACATAAAGGATAAATATAGTATCAATGGCGCTATACTGGAAACTACTGAGGAGGAAAGGGATCTAGGAGTCACTATTTCAGGTGACATAAAGGATAAATATAGTATTAATGGCACTATACTGGAAACTACTGAGGAGGAAAGGGATCTAGGAGTCAGTATTTCAGGTGACATAAAGGATAAATATAGTATTAATGGCACTATACTGGGAACTACTGAGGAGGAAAGGGATCTAGGAGTCACTATTTCAGGTGACAAAAGATAAATATAGTATTAATGGCATTATACTGGAAACTACTGAGGAGGAAAGGGATCTAGGAGTCACTATCTCAGGTGACATAAAGGCTAAATATAGTATTAATGGCGCTATACTGGAACTACTGAGGAGGAAAGGGATCTAGGAGTCACTATCTCAGGTGACATAAAGGCAGGTAAGCAATGTAACACAGCAATGAGGAAGGCTAGTCAGATGCTTGGTGCATTGGGAGAGGAATCAGCAGCAGAAAGAAAGAAGTAATAATGCCACTGTATAGGTCATTGGTGCGGCCTCATCTAGAATACTGTGTTCAGTTCTGGAGGCCATATCTTCAGAAGGATATTAATACATTCTGTACAAAGAAGGGCAACTAAAATGGTGCATGGCCTACATCACAGTGGGGGTAATTCAGACCTGATCTCTGCTGTGTGTTTTCGCTCAGCGGGCGATCAGGCACAAACTGCGCTTGCATATGCACAGCAATGCGCAGGCGCGTTGAAGGGGCACAAAGCAGATGGCCGTTTAGCGATTGTTACGTTCTCTGTGCTCAGAACGTAAGATACTGAGTGGGTAAGTCCTGAGCACAGGAACGTGATGCTGTAATAAAAGCGAAGTTCAGCAGCAACCCCTAGGACCCTAACTCCGTTGTCCCACCCACGTGGTCAGTCTACGCCTGCGAGACTATGTTTTCTTGGGCCCACGGCAGCCGCGTTTGAAAGGCGGATTAAGTCTGCCCAACTCCGATGCCCCCAGGTCTTAATTGGAGACAAGGCGTAAACCGAGACGGGGCGAGAAACAAGGGGACCTCTAACTAAATAAAACACAGAGCTAGGGGCTACTACAGAACTCAAACTAAACGTATGTGCGGCACGGCCGCCAATGCAAAAAGAGAACAAGGGTAATTCTGTCCACACCCTACACGGCACCGTCGTGTACCGGGGAGGACAGCTAGGGTGGAAAACCAACGCAAAAGCACCAGCAACAAGTGTAACGAAAATGCTACAGCCTAGGCCGCAAGACGCGGCAAAAGCCGCTACTCACAACACCGGGGGGAACCACCGCAGGTGCACGAGAACCCTGAGATCACAGACACAGGTTTCTACCGACCGGAGGGCTGGAAGGACTCCAAAGACAGGCTTCCGAACACCAGGACACGGGACCACTGGAACCAGGTAGACCGGACCACAGAACACCGGACAGGGAATTCTCCAGAGCAGGAACAGCTCACAGGAAGCTATCACCGGCGTCTGTGTGAGGCACTGAGGCAGAATATAACAGGAAGCTATCACCGGCGTCTGTGTGAGGCACTGAGGCAGAATATAACAGGTATCTGCACCAATAGCTGCAGAGAACCTAATTAGATAATGTCATGCAGCTGCCCTGCTGCACGACCACGCGCTGACAGGTGATAATTTAATTATATGGCAACGGGGAACGCGGTCCGCCTGTGGCGTCCCCATTGCCAAGGACCCGGCGGCTCAGTGCGCACAGTGTCCTGGCGTTGCCAGGCGCCGTGCGGGAAGCAGGAGGAGGCACGGTGGACGTGACGCGCCGGGACCGTTGCTTAGCAATGGTCGGGCACTGGCGAGAGCCGCCGCGCCTAACAGCGATGGGTTTGTGCGACAGATCCGTTTGCACGGGCGATCGCAAGATCACT
The DNA here is from genome assembly GCF_028390025.1 of Pseudophryne corroboree. NCBI lineage: Eukaryota > Metazoa > Chordata > Amphibia > Anura > Myobatrachidae > Pseudophryne > Pseudophryne corroboree. The sequence continues at coordinate 835,812,866 of NC_086448.1, forward strand.
GACAGGAAGAGGGTGTTTGTGGGTGTCAACTGACCGTTTTCAGGGAGTGTCTGGAAAAACGCAGGTGTGTCCATGCGTTTTCAGGGAAGGTGTCTGACGTCAATTCTGGTCCCAGACAGGCTGAAGTGATCGCAGCGGCTGAGTAAGTCCTGGGCTGCGCAGAGACTGCACAAATCAGTTTTTGCAGCTCTGCTACACATGCGTTCGTACAATTACACAGCTGAAGTACACTCCCCCTGTAGGCGGCGACTATCTGATCGCAGCAGTGCAAAAATCGCCTGCTAGTGATCAGGTCTGAATTAGACCCACAGAAAGACTAAGAAATCTCAATATGTACAGTGTGGGGCAGAGAAGGGAAAGGGAAGACATGATGGAAACTTTCACATACATCAGGGGTTTTACCAAGGTACAGGAGGGAAACATTCTCCAAATGAAGATAAGCAAAAGGACACGAGGACATGCACTGAGACTGAAGGGGGGGGGTTCAGGGGAAATGTAAGGACAAAGGGTAGTGGACAAGTGGAATAGCCTCCCAGCAGAGGTGGTAGAGGCTAAGACAGTAGAGCAATTTACACATGCATGGGAGAGACATAAGGATATCCTTACACAGAAATAAGGATCAAATAAGGTTTGAGAGAAAAATATGGTAAAATAAAAGGGAGCAGACTAGATGGGCCAAGTGGTTCTTATCTGCCGACACATTCTATGTTTCTATGTTTCAGGCTGCGCAGTAAGGGGTCGACCTCAGCTCATGCAATGCTATCGCAGTTAGATTGTGTATATATCTTCTGTGTGTGTGTATATATATATATGTATGGGTGTGTATCCTGATGCTAGTCTGCATTGTGACACATCCAGCGGCCCTCTCTCCGGACGGAGCTGCTCATTTGCAGCGTGGCCAGGATTGAATATCATTGAGCTGGACATGAATAGCACATCCTGACAGATGTCGGCCCAGGGGATCAGCCCCTCCACGCTGGCCTGGATTTAGTCAGGTCGGAATTGTTTTGTGTGGACATGTGAGCTGATTATCTGCAGTCAGACGGGCTGGGAATCTGCAGCCAGCGACCTGTGTGAAAGGGTCCAGTGTCCGCAGTGGGGGATTTCCCCGGACACTGTGTAATTGTCCCAGGGAGTCAGCAGAGGACGGTGACCTTGATCTGTCAGCCTGCCATGATCGCTTTCTGCACCTGGTATTCCCACCCTTTGTCGTCTTATTCACCAGTGAGTGTTTACGTCTAATATGTTGGTCTTTGCTCACGGACTGGAGTAAAATAGCCGTGTCTGTTCTATCCACATTGCCTCATAATTGTAGAAAGAAGATGTGGGACTTGCAGACGAAGGGTTTAGATCAGCGATAAGGGTGGGGAACCCTTACAGACGTTCTGTGCATTACATGGCCACATTAGGCCTGGCTTCCGAGGTGAAGACACCACTCCTATCATTGGGGTGCTGTTTGCATTTCCCTGAAGCACAGATGCATTTACATACAGGAAGCAGTTTGGTGATCAGGACATGAAGGCGGATAAAATGTGTATATGTACTATAGCCTCCCAGGTCCATCCTTCCCTGACAGCATAGCCGACTGCCTGACTTATTTCCTATCCTCTGACCTGGATTCTCTCAAAATAGGTGAGATCAACGCTCTTATTTACATTCACACTGTCTCTGCCTCCTCATGACTCCTGTCTCCTATATCTATCCTCTCTAGCCCTTATATGGCTGCCTCTTTACTCAGCAGCCAGAGACCACCGCACACAGCCTTCAGAGGTGCCAACCTCAGCCATGGCACGACGCATAGACCCACTGCCCACTCTCACCCCGCTGGGCATCACTCGAGGATATCTCACCACAGCGCTGCCTTCCTTCACTATAAATTCCTACAAACCTGCCCCGTTACTCTCCAAGAGTTCCTACTTCACTGATGGCCATTCTTCATATTCATCACCACCTTCCTCTGACTTCATCACCACCTTCCTCTGACTTCATCACCACCTTCCTCTGACTTCATCACCAACTTCCACTCACCTCATCACCACGTTCTACTCGCTGCCCTTCCACTCACCTCATTACCACCTTCCACTCACTTCCCTTCCACTCACCTCATCACCACCTTCCCCTCACTTCCCTTCCACTCACCTCATCACCACCTTCCCCTCACTTCCCTTCCACTCACCTCATCACCAACTTCCCCTCACCTCATCACCACCTTCCCCTCACTTCCCTTCCACTCTCCTCATCACCACCTTCCACTCACTCCATCACCACCTTCCACTCACTTCCCTTCCACTCACCTCATCACCACCTTCCCCTCACTTCCCTTGCACTCACCTCATCACCACCTTCCCCTCACTTCCCCTCCACTCACTTCATCACCACCTTCCCCTCACTTCCCTTCCACTCCCCTCAATCACCACCTTCCACTCACTCCATCACCATCTTCCACTCACTTCCCTTCCACTCACCTCATCACCACCTTCCCCACACTTCCCTTGCACTCACCTCATCACCACCTTCCCCTCACTCCATCACCATCTTCCACTCACTTCCCTTCCACTCACCTCATCACCACCTTCCCCACACTTCCCTTGCACTCACCTCATCACCACCTTCCACTCACTTCATCACCACCTTCCACTCACTTCCCTTCCACCTAATTCATCAGCCCCTCCCACTCACTCCATCACCACCTTCCACTCACTTCATCACCACCTTCCACTCACTTCCCTTCCACCTAATTCATTAGCCCCTCCCACTCACTTCATCAGCACCTTCCACTCACTTCATCAGCACCTTCCACCCTCTTCATCACCACCTCCCACTCACCTCCCTTCCACTTACCTCATCCCCACCTTCCACTCACTCCATCACCACCTTACAATCACTTCCCTGTTCACCTGTCGATAGCTTTCCCATCTACTTAATAGGCAGCATTGACACCATTTGACAGGATGTCTTCTCATGCCAGACCCAGAAATGGTGCCCACCTTCTCCTGTGCTCCCCAATCACACTCAGCTCGCTCTCCCCCGTAACTGAGGACAACGATTCATCTCGTTCACCTACACTGCAACATGCCCCCCAACTCCCTCCACATGGCATGCCCACTGACCTTTTCCACCTATCTCTGTGCTGGCTCATCCATAACATCCTGGAGACAAGCGCTCATATCACTGCTCTTGCCCCAGGCTTTCTTACCGACTACCAGCCTAATACCCCTACTCTCCCCTTTGCCTCCAAACTACTTGAGCATCTTCCCCGTAACTTTGTTTCTCACCACCTCTTCTCACCTCTCTGGATTACCTGGTAATGATCCCATGAGCTCCCGCCTTTTCTACATCATATATGGCCTCTGTATTATCATTAAGTGGTAAATTCCATCCAGACAGCGTGTGGGACTGTGCATATTGTAAATATCTGGATTCTGCATACAGGGGGACATGTATCAAAGCTTGGAGAGAGACAAAGTAACAACCAATCAGCTCCTAATTGTCATTTTTCAAACCCAGCCTGTGACATGGCGGTTAGGAGCTGATTGGCTGGTACTTTATTTCTCTCCACTTTATCTCTCTGTCCAAGGTTTGATACATCTCCCCCACAGAATGACCCCATTTGCTGCTTGACCACCACATGTGATGACTGACATCTTAGTAATGATGTTCCTATATGATCCAAGCAGATGTTTGCGTTCACTTTCTAATTGGTACTATAAAAATGACAGCTTATTGGTTGCTATGGGTTACTGCATACTAAATAGCGGGTCAATGTTTTCCTGCTGGGTGGGGCCAAGGTTACAATTAGAACGACACTGAGCATCTCCGGGCGCACTGCTGGCTCAGGGACGTTGTGGCTGGTGACACATTCTGGCGCCGGGAACGCTCGTACCTTTCCGCTGTGTTAGAGACGCTGCAGGAGAGAACATTACTCTGCAATAAATCCCCCTAACAGTGGAGAAAGCAATTACTTTCCATTGGCTGATTGTGTTCTGCTCATTACACCAATATTAATCAGCCTCCAACTACAGTGAGAACGTTCTACATAAACTGATAATGTTGCTGTGTGAATATAATGAGTGGAATGAATCAGTGCAGTACAGAATCCAGCACTATACATGGTAGAGATAGAGTTGTAATCTGCCACTTACTGATAATCTTCTTATAGGTAGAAGGGCTGCGACGTAGGGTGACTCCGGGGAAGACCGCAGTAAATTGCGCACACACCGTTTCCATCTGTCTGTATCACACTTCCCTTATTGTGGGCCAGGTACCAGGTACAGCGCGGCGTATACGCGGACTTTATTCTCTGATTATTATTAGCGGTTATATGGTCACGTCACAGCGGTGTTTATAGGAGTGAAGATGGCGGCGATTCTGCGTATGAATTCAGGCTTGTTAGTGGGTTGTATAGTTTGTGGACATAAAAAGGAAGGCAAATTTATCAGACCAAAGGCCAAAAAAAAAATGAGCCTCTTTTATGTCTGTCTCTCGGAGAACGGCGGAAAGATGGCTACTTACATACAGATAATTGCCCTCCATAGAGCAATGCACTGACAGGGATTTATACCGTAGAAGCCGATGTTGGTTCAGATTCCCCCATTCTGCTCCATCATCCGTGTGTACAGTCAGTCTGTTACTCCATAGAGATCTCCCCCATTCCTGCTCCATCATCCGTGTGTACAGTCAGTCTGTTACTCCATAGAGATCTCCTCCATTCTGCTCCATCATCCGTGTGTACAGTCAGTCTGTTACTCCATAGAGATCTCCTCCATTCTGCTCCATCATCCGTGTGTATGGTCAGTCTGTTACTCCATAGAGATCTCCTCTATTCCTGCTCCATCATCTGTGTGTACGGTCAGTCTGTTACTCCATAGAGACCTCCTCCATTCTGCTCCATCATCCGTGTGTACAGTCAGTCTGTTACTCCATAGAGATCTCCTCCATTCCTGCTCCATCATCCGTGTGTACAGTCAGTCTGTTACTCCATAGAGATATCCTCCATTCCTGCTCCATCATCCGTGTGTACAGTCAGTCTGTTACTCCATAGAGATCTCCTCCATTCCTGCTCCATCATCCGTGTGTACAGTCAGTCTGTTACTCCATAGAGATCTCCCGCATTCTGCTCCATCATCCGTGTGTATGGTCAGTCTGTTACTCCATAGAGATCTCCTCTATTCCTGCTCCATCATCTGTGTGTACGGTCAGTCTGTTACTCCATAGAGATCTCCTCCATTCTGCTCCATCATCTGTGTGTACGGTCAGTCTGTTACTCCATAGAGATCTCCCCCATTCCTGCTCCATCATCCGTGTGTACAGTCAGTCTGTTACTCCATAGAGATCTCCCCCATTCCTGCTCCATCATCTGTGTGTACGGTCAGTCTGTTACTCCATAGAGATCTCCTCTATTCCTGCTCCATCATCTGTGTGTATGGTCAGTCTGTTACTCCATAGAGATCTCCTCCATTCTGCTCCATCATCCGTGTGTATGGTCAGTCTGTTACTCCATAGAGATCTCCTCTATTCCTGCTCCATCATCCGTGTGTACAGTCAGTCTGTTACTCCATAGAGATCTCCCCCATTCTGCTCCATCATCCGTGTGTACAGTCAGTCTGTTACTCCATAGAGATCTCCCCCATTCCTGCTCCATCATCCGTGTGTACAGTCAGTCTGTTACTCCATAGAGATCTCCCCCATTCCTGCTCCATCATCCGTGTGTACGGTCAGTCTGTTACTCCATAGAGATCTCCTCCATTCCTGCTCCATTATCCGTGTGCACGGTCAGTCTTTTACTCCATAGAGATCTCCTCCATTCCTGCTCCATTATCCGTGTGTACAGTCAGTCTGTTACTCCATAGAGATTTCCCCCATTCCTGCTCCATCATCTGTGTGTACGGTCAGTCTGTTACTCCATAGAGATCTCCTCCATTCTGCTCCATCAGCCGTGTGTACGGTCAGTCTGTTACTCCATAGAGATCTCCCCATTCCTGCTCCATCATCCGTGTGTACGGTCAGTCTGTTACTCCATAGAGATCTCCTCCATTCTGCTCCATCAGCCGTGTGTACGGTCAGTCTGTTACTCCATAGAGATCTCCCCATTCCTGCTCCATCATCCGTGTGTACGGTCAGTCTGTTACTCCATAGAGATCTCCCCCATTCTGCTCCATCATCCGTGTGTATGGTCAGTCTGTTACTCCATGGAGATCTCCTCCATTCCTGCTCCATTATCTGTGTGTACGGTCAGTATGTTACTCCATAGAGATCTCCCCCATTCCTGCTCCATCATCCGTGTGTACGGTCAGTCTGTTACGCCATAGAGATGTGGTCAAGATGCTGACTGTTGGGATCCCGGCAGCCGTTAGAATGCGGAAGCCGGAATACCGTCTGGATCAGGAGACCGACGCCGGAATCCCGATAGTCAGCATCCCAACTGTAAGTATAGTGGGCTGGTTAGGGCTGCGGGGGTGTTTGTGGTTGGGTTTAGGCGCCTCCCGGGGAGGTTTTGGTTAGGCTGCGGGGAAGGGGCTTAGGGTTAGGCACCAACGGGAGGGGTAGGATTAGGCACTAAGGGGGGAGGTTAGGATTAGGCTGCGGAAAGGGAGGGTAGGGGGGTAGAGGAGAGGGGGAGCAGTCTTTTCCCCCTCCTGTCTGGATTTACACTATAGGGATGCAGTCAGTGTCGGTATTCTGGTCACCGGAATCGCGTCAACAGGGATAACCTCCTGAATCCGTTGGACCACACAATTATCTATATACAGTAACAGAGGGTGACATTGAGGTAAAGCAGGAAAAAGAGGCAGGATGAGTCCTGTGTCAGCGTTTCCCGAGCTGCTGTATACCCGGGAAGAGCCATAACTAGGGGGAAACACAAAGACACAAATGTGTCATTATAAAGCGATCTGTACAAACGTATAACATATGTGCCATGTGGGAAACGGTATCTCCATCATGTATGGTCACCGAGGGGAGATGAAATGAGGGGCCGCTCTGGAGTGATTATCTGTATCTCCATCATGTATGGTCGCCGAGGGGAAGATGAAACGATGGGCCGCTCCGGGGTTATTAGCTGTATCTCCATCATGTATGGTCACCGAGGGGAGATGAAACGATGGGCCGCTCCGGGGTCATTAGCTGTATCTCCATCATGTATGGTCACTGAGGGGAGATGAAACGAGGGACCGCTCTGGGGTTATTAGCTGTATCTCCATCATGTATGGTCACCGAGGGGAGATGAAACGAGGGGCCGCTCTGGAGTGATTAGCTGTATCTCCATCATGTATGGTCACCGAGGGGAGATGAAACGAGGGCCGCTCTGGGGTCATTAGCTGTATCCCCATCATGTATGGTCACAGAGAGGAGATGAAACGAGGGGCCGCTCCGGGGTCATTAGCTGTATCTCCATCATGTATGGTCGCCGAGGGGAGATGAAACGAGGGGCCGCTCTGGGGTCATTAGCTGTATCTCCATCATGTATGGTCACCAGGAGAGGAGATGAAACCAGGGGCCGCTCCGGGGTCATTAGCTGTATCCCCATCATGTATGGTCGCCGAGGGGAGATGAAACGAGGGGCTGCTCCGGGGTCATTAGCTGTATCTCCATCATGTATGGTCACCAGGAGAGGAGATGAAACGAGGGGCTGCTCCGGGGTCATTAGCTGTATCTCCATCATGTATGGTCACCGAGGGGAGATGAAACGAGGGGCTGCTCCAGGGTCATTAGCTGTATCTCCATCATGTATGGTCACTGAGGGGAGATGAAACGAGGGGCGACTCCGGGGTCATTAGCTGTATCTCCATCATGTATGGTCACTGAGGGGAGATGAAATGAGGGGCGACTCCGGGGTCATTAGCTGTATCTCCATCATGTATGGTCACCGAGGTGGAGATGAAACGAGGGGCCGCTCTGGGGTCATTAGCTGTATCTCCATCATGTATGGTCACCGAGTTGAGATGAAACGAGGGGCGACTCTGGGTCATTAGCTGTATCTCCATCATGTATGGTCACCCCGGGGTCATTAGCTGTATCTCCATCATGTATGGTCACCGAGGGGAGAGGAAACGAGGGGCCGCTCCGGGGTCATTACTCCATATAACTAGCTCTGAGTTTGTTACTAAAGTTACGTTTCCACAATATTTATACAATTTGATGTCATTCACGGAGGGATTTGGGAATTCTGCCAGTGCTGTGTATGTGGGGCTGGAACTGCGGTTGCTAATAGCTGTACATATATAAGTATGGTCTCTGTGTGTCTCCTCCAGCTGGTCTGTTTTATTATGTTATGTTGTGTTATGTTATATATTATGTAGTAACGACAGCAGACAGGGAATATTCTCATCACTCTTCCTTATGTAACTGATGTTGGAGCTGGAGAAGGGGAAAAGGTTCGATGAATCCCAGGACCTCCTGGCTTCTCCTTGTAGAGTCTTCTCCCCTCACTCCTGGCTGCAAATCCTTGTTTCCTACTAGTAAAAGTGGGAAGGGTTTAATCTATATACAATACTTCTTCAATCCTGCACCATTTACCTTACCCAGGTCACTTTCCAATTGTTCTTCCCTTCCTCTTAGTTTGTGAGCTCTGACGGGCAGGGACTTCCTCCCTCCTGTTCTGCCCTAGCACACTCCATGTCACCAGTGCTCCGCCTCCTTGTCTACTGCTCCCCTTCAGTCTGTTACTCCATAGAGATCTCCCCCATTCTGCTCCATCATCCGTGTGTACAGTCAGTCTGTTACTCCATAGAGATCTCCCCCATTCCTGCTCCATCATCCGTGTGTACAGTCAGTCTGTTACTCCATAGAGATCTCCCCCATTCCTGCTCCATCATCCGTGTGTACGGTCAGTCTGTTACTCCATAGAGATCTCCTCCATTCCTGCTCCATTATCCGTGTGCACGGTCAGTCTTTTACTCCATAGAGATCTCCTCCATTCCTGCTCCATTATCCGTGTGTACAGTCAGTCTGTTACTCCATAGAGATTTCCCCCATTCCTGCTCCATCATCTGTGTGTACGGTCAGTCTGTTACTCCATAGAGATCTCCTCCATTCTGCTCCATCAGCCGTGTGTACGGTCAGTCTGTTACTCCATAGAGATCTCCCCATTCCTGCTCCATCGTCCGTGTGTACGGTCAGTCTGTTACTCCATAGAGATCTCCTCCATTCTGCTCCATCAGCCGTGTGTACGGTCAGTCTGTTACTCCATAGAGATCTCCCCATTCCTGCTCCATCATCCGTGTGTACGGTCAGTCTGTTACTCCATAGAGATCTCCCCATTCTGCTCCATCATCCGTGTGTATGGTCAGTCTGTTACTCCATGGAGATCTCCTCCATTCCTGCTCCATTATCTGTGTGTACGGTCAGTATGTTACTCCATAGAGATCTCCCCCATTCCTGCTCCATCATCCGTGTGTACGGTCAGTCTGTTACGCCATAGAGATGTGGTCAAGATGCTGACTGTTGGGATCCCGGCAGCCGTTAGAATGCGGAAGCCGGAATACCGTCTGGATCAGGAGACCGACGCCGGAATCCCGATAGTCAGCATCCCAACTGTAAGTATAGTGGGCTGGTTAGGGCTGCGGGGGTGTTTGTGGTTGGGTTTAGGCGCCTCCCGGGGAGGTTTTGGTTAGGCTGCGGGGAAGGGGCTTAGGGTTAGGCACCAACGGGAGGGGTAGGATTAGGCACTAAGGGGGGAGGTTAGGATTAGGCTGCGGAAAGGGAGGGTAGGGGGGTAGAGGAGAGGGGGAGCAGTCTTTTCCCCCTCCTGTCTGGATTTACACTATAGGGATGCAGCCAGTGTCGGTATTCTGGTCACCGGAATCGCGTCAACAGGGATAACCTCCTGAATCCGTTGGACCACACAATTATCTATATACAGTAACAGAGGGTGACATTGAGGTAAAGCAGGAAAAAGAGGCAGGATGAGTCCTGTGTCAGCGTTTCCCGAGCTGCTGTATACCCGGGAAGAGCCATAACTAGGGGGAAACACAAAGACACAAATGTGTCATTATAAAGCGATCTGTACAAACGTATAACATATGTGCCATGTGGGAAACGGTATCTCCATCATGTATGGTCACCGAGGGGAGATGAAATGAGGGGCCGCTCTGGAGTGATTATCTGTATCTCCATCATGTATGGTCGCCGAGGGGAAGATGAAACGATGGGCCGCTCCGGGGTTATTAGCTGTATCTCCATCATGTATGGTCACCGAGGGGAGATGAAACAAGGGGCCGCTCTGGGGTCATTAGCTGTATCTCCATCATGTATGGTCACCGAGGGGAGATGAAACGATGGGCCGCTCCGGGGTCATTAGCTGTATCTCCATCATGTATGGTCACTGAGGGGAGATGAAACGAGGGGCCGCTCTGGGGTTATTAGCTGTATCTCCATCATGTATGGTCACCGAGGGGAGATGAAACGAGGGGCCGCTCTGGAGTGATTAGCTGTATCTCCATCATGTATGGTCACCGAGGGGAGATGAAACGAGGGCCGCTCTGGGGTCATTAGCTGTATCCCCATCATGTATGGTCACAGAGAGGAGATGAAACGAGGGGCCGCTCCGGGGTCATTAGCTGTATCTCCATCATGTATGGTCGCCGAGGGGAGATGAAACGAGGGGCCGCTCTGGGGTCATTAGCTGTATCTCCATCATGTATGGTCACCAGGAGAGGAGATGAAACCAGGGGCCGCTCCGGGGTCATTAGCTGTATCCCCATCATGTATGGTCGCCGAGGGGAGATGAAACGAGGGGCTGCTCCGGGGTCATTAGCTGTATCTCCATCATGTATGGTCACTGAGGGGAGATGAAACGAGGGGCGACTCCGGGGTCATTAGCTGTATCTCCATCATGTATGGTCACTGAGGGGAGATGAAATGAGGGGCGACTCCGGGGTCATTAGCTGTATCTCCATCATGTATGGTCACCGAGGTGGAGATGAAACGAGGGGCCGCTCTGGGGTCATTAGCTGTATCTCCATCATGTATGGTCACCGAGTTGAGATGAAACGAGGGGCGACTCTGGGTCATTAGCTGTATCTCCATCATGTATGGTCACCTCGGGGTCATTAGCTGTATCTCCATCATGTATGGTCACCGAGGGGAGAGGAAACGAGGGGCCGCTCCGGGGTCATTACTCCATATAACTAGCTCTGAGTTTGTTACTAAAGTTACGTTTCCACAATATTTATACAATTTGATGTCATTCACGGAGGGATTTGGGAATTCTGCCAGTGCTGTGTATGTGGGGCTGGAACTGCGGTTGCTAATAGCTGTACATATATAAGTATGGTCTCTGTGTGTCTCCTCCAGCTGGTCTGTTTTATTATGTTATGTTGTGTTATGTTATATATTATGTAGTAACGACAGCAGACAGGGAATATTCTCATCACTCTTCCTTATGTAACTGATGTTGGAGCTGGAGAAGGGGAAAAGGTTCGATGAATCCCAGGACCTCCTGGCTTCTCCTTGTAGAGTCTTCTCCCCTCACTCCTGGCTGCAAATCCTTGTTTCCTACTAGTAAAAGTGGGAAGGGTTTAATCTATATACAATACTTCTTCAATCCTGCACCATTTACCTTACCCAGGTCACTTTCCAATTGTTCTTCCCTTCCTCTTAGTTTGTGAGCTCTGACGGGCAGGGACTTCCTCCCTCCTGTTCTGCCCTAGCACACTCCATGTCACCAGTGCTCCGCCTCCTTGTCTACTGCTCCCCTTCAGTGACTCCGATTTTGTCTGCCCCCCCCTTCCCCTCCTCACACATTGGCTACATAATCCCTGAGCAATTAATAGTTTCCCACCTGTGACTCCCGATATTGTTGGCACTTATGTTATGGCATTCGCTGTGTATTGTATTTAGGATCTATCAAACCCAACCCCCACTCACACTGCTAGGACCAGGACTGTATAGGGGCAGAGGGGGGTCCGTGTGGTCTCTTCCCCTCCTCCTGACCAGTGTGTGATGCTTTGGGCCTGGTTCTGAGTAGGACGCAATCTTTTTACCCGTCGCATATCTGCTACTTTATACAAATGCCTCTGCAAAGCCCTTCCCTGGTGTACATCTGTGTGCCCCAAAGGTACATCCCGTGGGCCTCAATCACAACTGCGGCCCTGTGTGCGCGTGTGTGCAGCAGAAAATTAAACGCTCCTTGGCGCCCGACATCGCAGCTGCGTCCAAGTTAGACTCAGACCTTTTGTCTTGACCGTCGCTCACACAGTCCAGTGATCACTGGATCTCTGAAGAGCAGACATCCCCAAGCAACCTTTATTACCGGTGGTGGGAAACATAGCTCCTGCCCTCTCAATGTAAGGTGACCAGTTTTGCCCGTAAATACCATCAGTATTGTTTGGATGCTCCGGAGAGAGCCGTTTGGGAAAGCAGTGATTTGGATGAGATAAGAAGTGACATTTTGGGACAATAGACATTTTAGTTGGGTAGATACATCCCATCCATATAATAAGGTTCTAGACACTGGTCATTTGTAATTTGAGGTTATAGCGGAGGAAGGTAGCTGGCCTGTAGCTGTCCACAAGCCCCCGGGTGACCTTGGTACTGCCTACATAGCCGCGATGAGATGGGGACCATTTAGAAGGATACACTGAGGCTAGGTGGTAGCCACCACATTCATGGCCTCATCTCTAGATGAGTTCATCACAATAGCGATGCAACCCTCGATGCTCTTGTTTTCCTAATGAGGTCTTTTAAAGTGTTATCTCTCTGTAATGATGATTGGGGTGAGCGGGAAGAGGGATAGTGTTAATGGGAGCGTGGTCTGACCACGTTCTATGGCAGTGTGGTGGTTGCTCTACTCCAGAAGGACATCATCTGTGTATTCTACCATAGGTGGATTGTTAGTGGAAGTAGAAGGTACAGAGATTGACACGTGTCCAGCAGAATGCAGTTGTGTAACGTACAATGAAGATAATGTAAGTTACCTGAGAGTGTGACTAAAGACCCCCCCTACTCTACCAAGACCAGTCCATGTCCCCAGAGGACACCCCCAAAGATCCATTGCTTTGGATAGTAAGGAGACTGGTCAGTGTAGTTTAGATCCCTGTCCCCATGGACCGGGCCTTTCTTACATAGAACACATCTCCCGTTACAGTCCTATCAGTAGCTCTTACTGTGGATTAGTATTAGTACAGGTTACCTCTGTGTCTCCGCCATGGTGTATAAGGCAACAGGGAGATCTGGAATAACATTCGTTGGCTCCTGTTCTTCTTTAGATGTTGTCCTCTTTGGGAATAGAACCTTCTGTGCCGTCACTGTCATAGACAGACATTTTACTATTAAATATCTGGTCGTGGAACACCTGGATATATGTAACTCTGAGCTGCCGGATAGGACTCGGTTCCTGCATTGCTTGTTGTGGCATCTACTGTAATAGAGTAACATGAACAATGAACATTTGTTATATACAAAGCAGCATAATGGTCTATAACAAAGAATGACAAATAGTCTATCACGCCCTCAGGGAACTCTTCACATAGAAAGAAGGGGTTGTGTGTATATGTTCTCACCTGATGCTCTATGTCTAAGGATAGGAGACAGCTTGGTCCCAGGCCAGGGCACTCACAGCGAGCACCTTCATGCTTGTGGTTTGCACCGGACATTGACTTAGGCAGAGGCCCCTATATAGAGCAGAGTCTCTCTGAGGTTGGCTTTGGTTGTAACCCAAGGGGCCTGATGCTGCGTGGGACGGATCTCTGTGCACAATTCTAATAAACTCTGCAATTTAGCATGCAGTAAAATTGAGGTTGAGCATAATTTTTGGCCAAAAAGTATGGGCCCTTCTACCACGGCCAGGTGACCTCATCAGGTGGGCCCACCTACCACGGCCAGATGACCTCATCAAGTGGTCCCTAACCCTGACCTTGGCAGTTGGGCCCACCTGATGAGGTCACCTGGCCGTGGTAGGTGGACCTATATTTTTTGCCCGAAAATTGTGCTAAGAACCTCAATTTTACGATATGCTAAATTGCAGAATTCATTACAGTTGGAGTCTCACAGGTACTGAAGCTTCTTTTAGAGTCATGTTAAGAATTTAATAAGGCATTCTTTAACTTATAGTTCTTCAACAGCTGGAAAGACATGGTACCCATCTCTTACTTATTGGGGTAGATGTCCTAAGCCGTGGAGAATGATAAAGTGGAGAGAGATAAAATACCAGCCAATCAGCTCCTAACTGCCATGTTACAGGCTAACGGCCAGATGTACTAAGCCTTGAAAAGTGATAAATTATATGGAAATAAAGTAGCAACCAATCAGCTCTCAACTGTCATTTTGTAAACCCAGCCTGTGACATGGCAGTTAGGAGCTGATTGGCTGGGACTTATATCAATTTTCAAGGCTTAGGGGTACATTTACTAAGCAGTGATAAGAGTGGAGAAGTGAGCCAGTGGAGAAGTTGCCCCATAAACCAATCAGCACTGAAGTAACATCTATAATTTGCATTCTATAAAATGATACAGAGCTGCTGATTAGTTGATGGGGAAATATCTCCACTGGCTCACTTCTCCGCTCTTATCACTGCTTAGTAAATGTACCCCTTAGTATATATCCCCCAGTATTTGAACAATGATTGTTTGGTAGTTTATCTCACCACTTTATCTCTCTCCATGGCTTAGTATGGCCCCCCCCATAGAGTTGTATTTCTCTCAGCAGACGAGGAGTGCGTGCGCTGGGACGGGAGGGAAATATTCAGCACCTTGGGCTGGGAACAGAATCATCTTATTAGTACAGATTACAAATCACATTATTCTATTGCTTAATGCAACAACGTGTCTCTGCCAAGTTCCGCTGCCCCCAGACACACAGTTCCTCCGCTGTGTGCTGGGAATAAATGGATCTCCTTCCATCCTCTGACCGTTCCTGGTATTTCCAGTGAGGACGTCAGATACATGTCAGATACATGTAGCATGTGCCGCCCGTTATACACGCATGTAATAGTGCGTCGTAACTCCCTGACTGGAAACTAAGCAAAGACGACACAGCCGGTGATCTTCTTTCCTGCGTTTTCCATAGACAAAGAATCCCCCGCAGCTTCACAATGAGCCCCCCAAGAGCCGTAGGATGGCTGGACCTGCAAACTGGAGCAGTGCCGCGCCCAAAGATACAGACGCTGCGACCCCCCCCCCCCCCAAAAAAAAAAACGGTTGTGACATGCCTGCGTTCTAACCACTGCCCCCCATTACCTCCCCAAAATGGTCACTGGCTGTCAATCGTCCTGCGCCTTAATCTACACCGCGACCGTCATTGCAGGACTCAGACGCATACGCATGAATCTAAACTGCGTACACCTCTGGGTGAGGCCCTTTGTGCGGCCCCAGACACCAACAGCGGGACAGGGAGCTGAGATGGGCCCATTATAGTAGGTGATCCCGCTACGGAGAGCCCTGGTCACTGCATAAACCAAAAATGTGCCAGTGTGGCTGCGTGATGTCAGATAATTATGTGCGGATGGGAGCGGCTCCCACACATACTCCGCAGCAGCGCACAGCGACAAGTACGGCGCCTGTGGGTGCCATAGTAACAGGTCATAGTGCAGCACAGCTGGCTATATACACTATATGGCAGATGTTATATATATATGTTATCTGCCTGAGATCCTATCAAAGGGCGTAATTCCAAGTTAATCGCAGCAGGATTTTTGATAGCATCTGGGCAAAACCATGGGGGTCATTCCGAGTTGTTCGCTCTGTAATTTTCTTCGCATCGCAGCGATTTTCCGCTAATTGCGCATGCGCAATGTTCGCACTGCGACTGCGCCAAGTAAATTTGCTATGCAGTTAGGAATTTTACTCACGGCATTACGAGGTATTTTCTTCGTTCTGGTGATCGTAATGTGATTGACAGGAAGTGGGTGTTTCTGGGCGGAAACAGGCCGTTTTATGGGTGTGTGTGAAAAAACGCTGCCGTTTCTGGGAAAAACGCGGGAGTGGCTGGAGAAACGGAGGAGTGTCTGGGCGAGCGCTGGGTGTGTTTGTGACGTCAAACCAGGAACGACAAGCACTGAACTGATCGCACTGGCAGAGTAAGTCTCGAGCTACTCAGAAACTGCACAGAGAAGTATTTTCGCAATATTGCGAATCTTTCGTTCGCAATTTTGCTAAGCTAAGATTCACTCCCAGTAGGCGGCGGCTTAGCGTGTGCAATGCTGCTAAAAGCAGCTTGCGAGCGAACAACTCGGAATGAGGGCCCATGTGCACTGCAGGGGGGGCAGATGTAACATGTGCAGAGAGAGTTAGATTTGGGTGGGTTATATTGTTTCTGTGCAGGGTAAATACTGGCTGCTTTATTTTTACACTGCAAATTAGATTGCAGATTGAACACACCACACCCAAATCTAACTCTCTCTGCACATGTTATATCTGCCCCCCTGCAGTGCACATGGTTTTGCCCAATTGCTAACAAAAATCCTGCTGCGATCAACTTGGAATTACCCCCAATATTCCTAATGCTGACATAAGACAGTCGACGTGCTCATTGTCACCTCATTCACCATGTAGATCGGGGGTTCCTCAAGGCACACCAACAGTGCGGGTTTTAAGGATAACCATGCTTGCACACAGGTGATTTAATTAGAACCTCACTTAAAGTTATTATCATTAAAAAAATCTATGCTCAAGCCTGGATATCCTCATAACCTGGACTGTTAGTGTGCTGTGAGGAATCCGCTGATGTAGACACTGATGAAATGCCGGCATGGTTACAGTCTTGACAGCGCAGTATAAAGGTGTGCCTAGCCCTAACCCTGAAAATAATGTCTGTATTTTCTCTGTCATCATTTTCCAGATGTCAACATTGTGGTGTCAGCATTGTAACCGTTGACGCGCTGACTGCACAACATCTGCCGACATGCCATCATTCCTCGTTGGGAAACCCCATTTATCCAAATCTGCCCGGGCACTGGGCATAGGACTGCCCATGGTAGGGGCAATTGCCGTCTATGGGAGGCAATCAATTTGCCGACAGCCGGAATCCCAGCACAAAGGGGCTATTCCCACTTATGGGTGTCCATGACACCCGTAGAGTGTGAGCGGCGGTGGGTCTGCTGAGGTTAGTCCCGGGTGCGCGTTCTCCTCTGTACCATGTGTGTATTTCATGCGTTCCCGTATACTCTCCTGGTAACGTTACAGCGCCTGAGGCCAGAGGTTCCCCACCCCTGGCGTATACCCTCCTGGTAACGTTACAGCGCCTGAGGCCGGAGGTTCCCCACCCCTGGCGTATACCCTCCTGGTAACGTTACAGCGCCTGAGGCCGGAGGTTCCCCACCCCTGGCGTACACCCTCCTGGTAACGTTACAGCGCCTGAGGCCGGAGGTTCCCCACCCCTGGCGTATACCCTCCTGGTAACGTTACAGCGCCTGAGGCCGGAGGTTCCCCACCCCTGGCGTATACCCTCCTGGTAACGTTACAGCGCCTGAGGCCGGAGGTTCCCCACCCCTGGCGTATACCCTCCTGGTAACGTTACAGCGCCTGAGGCCGGAGGTTCCCCACCCCTGGCGTATACCCTCCTGGTAACGTTATAGCACCTGAGGCCGGAGGTTCCCCACCCCTGCCATATACCCTCCTGGTAACGTTACAGCGCCTGAGGCCGGAGGTTCCCCACCCCTGGCGTATACTCTCGTGGTAACGTTACAGCGCCTGAGGCCGGAGGTTCCCCACCCCTGGCGTATACTCTCGTGGTAACGTTACAGCGCCTGAGGCCGGAGGTTCCCCACCCCTGGCGTATACCCTCCTGGTAACGTTAAAGCGCCTGAGGCCGGAGGTTCCCCACCCCTGGCGTATACCCTCCTGGTAACGTTACAGCGCCTGAGGCCGGAGGTTCCCCACCCCTGGCGTATACCCTCTTGGTAACGTTACAGCGCCTGAGGCCGGAGGTTCCCCACCCCTGCCGTATACCCTCCTGGTAACGTTACAGCGCCTGAGGCCGGAGGTTCCCCACCCCTGCCGTATACCCTCCTGGTAACGTTACAGCGCCTGAGGCCGGAGGTTCCCCACCCCTGCCGTATACCCTCCTGGTAACGTTACAGCGCCTGAGGCCGGAGGTTCCCCACCCCTGGCGTATACCCTCCTGGTAACGTTATAGCGCCTGAGGCCGGAGGTTCCCCACCCCTGGCGTATACCCTCCTGGTAACGTTACAGCGCCTGAGGCCGGAGGTTCCCCACCCCTGCCGTATACCCTCCTGGTAACGTTATAGCGCCTGAGGCCGGAGGTTTCCCACCCCTGCCGTATACCCTCCTGGTAACGGAGGTTCCCCACCCCTGGCGTATATCCTCCTGGTAACGTTACAGCGCCTGAGGCCGGAGGTTCCCCACCCCTGCCGTATACCCTCCTGGTAACGTTACAGCGCCTGAGGCCAGAGGTTCCCCACCCCTGGCATATACTCTCCTGGTGACGTTACAGCGCCTGAGGCCGGAGGTTCCCCACCCCTGGCGTATACCCTCCTGGTAACGTTACAGCGCATGAGGCCGGAGGTTCCCCACCCCTGCCGTATACCCTCCTGGTAACGTTACAGCGCCTGAGGCCGGAGGTTCCCCACCCCTGGCGTATACCCTCCTGGTAACGTTACAGCGCCTGAGGCCGGAGGTTCCCCACCCCTGGCGTATACTCTCCTGGTAACGTTACAGCGCCTGAGGCCGGAGGTTCCCCACCCCTGCCGTATACCCTCCTGGTAACGTTACAGCGCCTGAGGCCGGAGGTTCCCCACCCCTGGCGTATACTCTCCTGGTAACGTTACAGCGCCTGAGGCCGGAGGTTCTGTTCCGTTCCTCGGCTGATTGTGGGATAGATCCTCACGTGATGCCAGGGGTGATTATGGACGCATTCCGAGTACATCCAGGCGGCAGTATAAAGGGGTCTTAGTGGCATTGTACCCCAGACAGACTGGCATTGTGGTGGGGAAGGCCTCAAAGCCAGCTAATCACTGGAGACTCACAATCACCCCGAGAGCTCCCACCGCTGCTGCTGCCAACATCCTAATTGTATTTGGCAGGCTGCGGGGCCGCTCGGCTCACGTAATGCAATTGGAGCCGCCATGAAAGGAATTGGATATTGCAGCCTCTGCCAGGAGACGCTCCAGATTCTTTAAAAAAAAAAAAAAGTTTTGTGATGCAAATAAAAACTTTACGTGGAAATGAAACGATGGGTTTAGTGCTGTAAATATTCTCTAGGTTCCGTGTTCCCTGCCAGTGGGGGAGGGCGTGCCCTATCTGCGCTTTACTGCTCTGGTGGAACTACAGAGCCCAGCAGGTATTCAAAGAGTAATTTTTAGACACTAGAGCTGAGCTTTGGGAGCCTCTTTATATCTATCTCCTTATGTATAATCCTCACTTATCTTCTTCTTGCCATGATACGTCACCTGCGTCAGCCGACGTTCCGGTCGCACATGTGCAGTGAGATCTTAGAGCTCAGAGTCCAGCTTTCAGTACCTTCAGTTGTAAAAAAAAAAATAACAATAAAAAGTATTAAAAACCAACAGCGCACAGATACACATATAGCATTGTTAGGGGGCAATCTGATTGCAGGCGAAGTTCTCGTGCCCGTGAGTTAACCGGGCAACAGCAGCGGGCCTTTACGGCAGCTTGAGGCCGCGCAAAACTGCTCACAGCCCTGTATGCCAAAAATGTGCCGCGGGGATGCGGTGCGTTGCCGGTGTCTCAACGCCGCTGTATCGGAAACTCGCACCCTTCACCCAGAATTTGGATTAACCCCTATATGTTTATTGATTATTATAATGTTTAACATTTATTAGATGATCTATTATTATTATAGTGTATAATATATAATGTTTAACTGCTATATATATATATATATATATATATATATATGTGTGTGTGTGTGTGTGTGTGTGTGTGATATATATATATATATATATATATATATATATATATAATATTGTGGATAATCTAAGAGTAAAGCATGCTTATTGTTACAGTAGGGAGGTATATGTATTATACAGAGATATAATATAATTGGGTCACTGCGCCTTTAACCAGAGGGACCTGTGCAGAGTGTGGAGCAATGCGGAGCTATGAGCCCCTCGCCTCTCTCTCCTGCCCTTCCAGGCTGCTTCCCATCTTCCTGCTAAACCCTCATCACTCCGAATAAATCAGTTTGTTTTCTCATCTCAATCACCTTGAGGGTCTTCAGAAGCTCTCATTAAGTTTCAGCTCCTGGATGAGCGTGCCCATAAATATTCATGCTGGGAAGCAGAACGTTTCAGCTCGCCGCCGACGGAGCGTTAGTGCTAGGAAAGCAAAATCTTTTTATAGTAACAGTTTTTCTTGGCAGAAGCGGGATCTGCGAGAGCCGGGTCCCGGTATGCTGCCTGTGTGGGTGTTTTATCCTGCGTTCAGCTCAGACAGTAGGGACAGGCTAAGCCTGGCTGTCACACGGTTACGGAGCTGATTGGGAGACGCAGGCTGCGGCTGCCACCGCTTTGCCGCTAATGCTAGTATCGGCCCTTCCCCTCGTGGACAAGCGTTCATCCTACGGTGCGTCACCTACCATCAGTCCTGAGCTTGGTGCACTGTAAGTGAATGGGCGTCTTCTGCGTCACTCTTGCGTCAGGACCATTATTGCATCTCTGTGCGTCTGAATGGCCGGCGCCCGCCTCTCCGTCCAGCTGCGCCCAATACATGACAGTGTGTCACAGTCGCTTCTGCGCCATGGGACGCATGCCCTGTGCGACTTATTAGTGTCCTAGGGCCTAATTGCAGAGGTCTGTGACATTACCAGAAAACTCCAATTTACGTCCTTACAGTCTGGCCCTGTTATAGGGAGGAAAGCCTGACATCCATCAAACACTGGCGCTTTACTGGAGACAGGACTGTTCTCTATGTCAGGCGCCTTCTGTGTGCGATCGCTCTATAAGGGCATCTCTAAATAGCTGCAATCCTCTTATAGCCATCACATTATATAGAATATATACATGGAAGAATTGTCTGCCCTTTCTCAGTAGCACCTGCGCCCATCCTGCAGTACAGCAGCGACAGGGTAACGTGTCAGTAAGACTGTTCATGGCTCAGTATATCTCAGCGTCCCCTCCTACTGCAATGCAAAAGGCGCGCAGTACCCAGACTGTATCCTATAGCGCTGTATGGATATAAACTGAATGTCAGATTACCAATCCTTCATCTTCACGCTGCGCATCCAGTCCCTCGCGTTTGTCGGCTCCGCTTTACACACATTGCCAGGATACGCCCCATTCTCATTCAGGACATTATCCAAGTCATAATCCATGCTCTCATCATCTCCCGCCTAGACTACTGCAACCTCCTGCTACCTGGCCTCCCTCTCAGCCGTCTCTCCTCTCTGCAGCCGCCCTGCATTCCCCTGTGGAACAGGTCTTCCTCTCAGCCGTCTGTCCTCCTGCAGCCCGCACTGCATTCCCCTGGGGGACAGGTCTTCCTCTCAGCCGTCTGTCCCCTCTGCAGCCCGCCCTGCATTCCCCTGTGGTACAGGTCTTCCTCTCAGCCGTCTGTCCCCTCTGCAGCCCGCCCTGCATTCCCCTGTGGAACAGGTCTTCCTCTCAGCCATCTGTCCCCTCTGCAGCCCGCCCTGCATTCCCCTGTGGAACAGGTCTTCCTCTCTGCCATCTGTCCCCTCTGCAGCCCGCCCTGCATTCCCCTGTGGTACAGGTCTTCCTCTCAGCCGTCTGTCCCCTCTGCAGCCCGCCCTGCATTCCCCTGTGGTACAGGTCTTCCTCTCAGCCGTCTGTCCCCTCTGCAGCCCGCCCTGCATTCCCCTGTGGAACAGGTCTTCCTCTCAGCCGTCTGTCCTCCTGCAGCCCGCACTGCATTCCCCTGGGGGACAGGTCTTCCTCTCAGCCGTCTGTCCCCTCTGCAGCCGCCCTGCATTCCCCTGTGGGACAGGTCTTCCTCTCAGCCGTCTGTCCCCTCTGCAGCCCGCCCTGCATTCCCCTGTGGGACAGGTCTTCCTCTCAGCCGTCTGTCCCCTCTGCAGCCCACCCTGCATTCCCCTGTGGAACGGGTCTTCCTCTCATCCGCCTGTCCTCCTGCAGCCCGCCCTGCATTCCCCTGTGGAACAGGTCTTCCTCTCAGCCATCTGTCCCCTCTGCAGCCCGCCCTGCATTCCCCTGTGGTACAGGTCTTCCTCTCAGCCGTCTGTCCCCTCTGCAGCCCGCCCTGCATTCCCCTGTGGAACAGGTCTTCCTCTCAGCCGTCTGTCCTCCTGCAGCCCGCACTGCATTCCCCTGGGGGACAGGTCTTCCTCTCAGCCGTCTGTCCCCTCTGCAGCCGCCCTGCATTCCCCTGTGGGACAGGTCTTCCTCTCAGCCGTCTGTCCCCTCTGCAGCCGCCCTGCATTCCCCTGTGGGACAGGTCTTCCTCTCAGCCGTCTGTCCCCTCTGCAGCCCACCCTGCATTCCCCTGTGGAACAGGTCTTCCTCTCATCCGCCTGTCCTCCTGCAGCCCGCCCTGCATTCCCCTGTGGTACAGGTCTTCCTCTCAGCCGTCTGTCCCCTCTGCAGCCGCCCTGCATTCCCCTGTGGGACAGGTCTTCCTCTCAGCCGTCTGTCCCCTCTGCAGCCAGCCCTGCATTCCCCTGTGGGACAGGTCTTCCTCTCAGCCGTCTTTCCTCTCTGCAGCCGCCCTGCATTCCCCTGTGGAACAGGTCTTCCTCTCAGCCATCTGTCCTCTCTGCAGCCCGCCCTGCATTCCCCTGTGAGACAGGTCTTCCTCTCAGCGTCTGTCCCCTCTGCAGCCGCCCTGCATTCCCCTGTGGTACAGGTCTTCCTCTCAGCCATCTGTCCCCTCTGCAGCCCGCCCTGCATTCCCCTGTGGTACAGGTCTTCCTCTCAGCCGTCTGTCCCCTCTGCAGCCCGCCCTGTATTCCCCTGTGCAACAGGTCTTCCTCTCAGCCGTCTGTCCTCTCTGCAGCCCGCCCTGCATTCCCCTGTGGAACAGGTCTTCCTCTCAGCCGTCTGTCCTCTCTGCAGCCCGCCCTGCATTCCCCTGTGGGACAGGTCTTCCTCTCAGCCGTCTGTCCCCTCTGCAGCCCGCCCTGCATTCCCCTGTGGTACAGGTCTTCCTCTCAGCCGTCTGTCCCCTCTGCAGCCCGCCCTGCATTCCCCTGTGGAACAGGTCTTCCTCTCAGCCGTCTGTCCCCTCTGCAGCCCGCCCTGCATTCCCCTGTGGTACAGGTCTTCCTCTCAGCCGTCTGTCCCCTCTGCAGCCCGCCCTGCATTCCCCTGTGGAACAGGTCTTCCTCTCAGCCGTCTGTCCCCTCTGCAGCCCGCCCTGCATTCCCCTGTGGAACAGGTCTTCCTCTCAGCCATCTTTCCTCTCTGCAGCCCGCCCTGCATTCCCCTGTGGGACAGGTCTTCCTTTCAGCTGCTCCAATTTTGTTGCAGATAAGCAGCGATAGGATATGTTATTCCAAGGGTCCGTGAGGCGCCCGAGGGATGTCAGATCACTATATGAGGGCAGGACTGCATGTGACGGGGCAGTGACATCATAAGAGGGGGATGGACTAGGGTTGGAAATTTGAAGTCCGGCGTTGAATGCTTGCTGGGCTTCCAGCATCAAATCCAGCGGTGCGGGGGTGCTAACCATTGCATCGAAACCATCCACTACTGGGAGACCACAGAAGTGCATGGTTTCGATGCGTTGGCTAGTACCGGATGGTATTGGAAAACTGCATCTGATGGCTGGCATCCATCGAATATCCGCAATTCAATGGGATAAGTACTACCATCGAATCTGGAACATCGATGGTTGCTAATTATCAGCTTCAGATGCCAATCCTTAGAATGGAGGCAGCAGCAAGCTACAGACTGAGAGTTATATAGTGGAAGGAGCAGGGTCCCCAGCAGCACAGAGTATATCAGGAGAGGAGTGATGTGTCAGTGAGGACAGGGCTGCATGTGACAGGGGCAGTGACATGATGTGAGGAGGGGAATGGAGGCAGCAGGAAGCCACAGACTGAGAGTTATATAGTGGGAGGAGCAGGGTCCCCAGCAGCACAGAGTATATCAGGAGATGAGTGATGTGTCAGTGAGGACAGGGCTGCATGTGACAGGGGCAGTGACATGATGTGAGGAGGAGAATGGAGGCAGCAGGAAGCCACAGACTGAGTGTTATATAGTGGGAGGAGCAGGGTCCCCAGCAGCACAGAGTATATCAGGAGATGAGTGATGTGTCAGTGAGGACAGGGCTGCATGTGATAGGGGCAGTGACATGATGTGAGGAGGGGAATGGAGGCAGCAGGAAGTCACAGACTGAGAGTTATATAGTGGGAGGAGCAGGGTCCCCCAGCAGCACAGAGTATATCAGGAGATGAGTGATGTGTCAGTGAGGACAGGGCTGCATGTGACAGGATCAGTAACATGATGTGAGGAGGGGAATGGAGGCAGCAGGAAGCCACAGACTGAGAGTTATATAGTGGGAGGAGCATGGTCCCCAGCAGCACAGAGTATATCAGGAGATGAGAGATGTGTCAGTGAGGACAGGGCTGCATGTGACAGGGGCAGTGACGTGATGTGAGGAGGGGAATGGGGGCAGCAGGAAGCCACAGACTGAGAGTTATATAGTGGGAGGAGCATGGTCCCCAGCAGCACAGAGTATATCAGGAGATGAGAGATGTGTCAGTGAGGACAGGGCTGCATGTGACAGGGGCAGTGACATGATGTGAGGAGGGGAATGGAGGCAGCAGGAAGCCACAGACTGAGAGTTATATAGTGGGAGGAGCATGGTCCCCAGCAGCACAGAGTATATCAGGAGATGAGAGATGTGTCAGTGAGGACAGGGCTGCATGTGACAGGGGCAGTGACATGATGTGAGGAGGGGAATGGAGGCAGCAGGGAGCCACAGACTGAGAGTTATATAGTGGAAGGAGCAGGGTCCCCAGCAGCACAGAGTATATCAGGAGATGAGTGGAAATTAGTATGAAACACGAGATTGCTGTCACACTAGTGTGTGGAGTAAATACAAGGGAGTTTATCACTTTAATCTACTTATTTTATTTAATGTAATGAACTTTATGGTTCCTTATTGGATATAATTATTTTTTTTATTACTTCCACCAACTGTACAAATTCCTTGTCTTCTGCTCTTTATGTTTGTTTCTCCAATGATGCTGAATACCCCGTATAACCCGTGTTCCGTGTGCTGTTGCAGGTGTAACACGCAGGACTACATATGGCATAAGGGTCTGCGCTGTGAGTCCATCATCACAGATTTCCAGGTGATGTGCGTTGCGGTGGGCACCGCCGCGCTTGTGGTCCTCCTGCTGTTTATGATGACCGTCTTCTTTGCCAAAAAACTCTACCTTCTCAAAACCGAGAACTACAAACTGCGCAAAAGGAAGTAAGTGACGCAGTGTCCTAGTACGGTATAACGATCTGTGTATATGTGAATGATGCCCAACAGCTCATTATTATCCTGCGACTAATAGATCTACGCCCGTATGTGGTCAGATAATGACGGAAATGATAATTAAAAGCTACGTTTGTTTTTATTTAATTTAAATTAAAATACAAGTTTGTATGATTGACCTAACTTATAGTTATTTTATTTGTATTATTACTTTTTATATTGGAGATAATGACGAGCTAATACTATTTAGGGTCTGATTGATTTACACCTCGTCTTCTTTCTGTTTGTCTGCCCATAACTTTACACTTCTCCTGCAACTCCGGGCTCAGATAACCCGTCACATGCCGCAGTATAATACCCAGGCTGTTCCCCGCTGCCAGAAAGGGGCTCAGTGATTGATGGAAGTTTAAGGCAACTTTTGTAATAGTTTTGCTGTCCAGTAGATGTTGGTATCAACTTTTCATGTCTCCGCCGGACAAAGCTCCATCTGTCAGCCCCCGGAATAATGAGCCCCCCGCAGCGCGGCAGCTGCTTTGTAAGGCTTTGCAGACCTGAGATGAGAGGGAGGGGGAGGGCGATGGAGCTATTGTGGGTGTGCTGCCAGGCGGGGTGTGTATTGTGCGAGGGGAGGTGGGGGTTCTGGCTTATTATTACACAAGCGCTGCGTTGTGCGGTGTAGTCTCAGTCACTTCTGCGGCCTGTGCAGAAAGTTAGGAAGGAGTTTTCGAGTACAGGGTCGTATGGCAGGATCTCCCTGTAGCCGTCAGGTCCGCACAGTG
This sequence comes from Pseudophryne corroboree, assembly GCF_028390025.1. Lineage (NCBI taxonomy): Eukaryota > Metazoa > Chordata > Amphibia > Anura > Myobatrachidae > Pseudophryne > Pseudophryne corroboree. Next base: position 835,838,964 of record NC_086448.1, read on the forward strand.
GCCCTCATTCCGAGTTGTTCGCTCGCAAGCTGCTTTTAGCAGCATTGCACACGCTAAGCCGCCGCCTACTGGGAGTGAATCTTAGCTTAGCAAAATTGCGAACGAAAGATTCGCAATATTGCGAAAAGACTTCTCTGTGCAGTTTCTGAGTAGCTCGAGACTTACTCTGCCACTGCGATTAGTTCAGTGCTTGTCGTTCCTGGTTTGACGTCACAAACACACCCAGCGTTCGCCCAGACACTCCTCCGTTTCTCCAGCCACTCCCGCGTTTTTCCCAGAAACGGTAGCGTTTTTTCACACACACCCATAAAACGGCCAGTTTCTGCCCAGAAACACCCACTTCCTGTCAATCACACTCCGATCTCCAGAACGAAGAAAAAACCTCGTAATGCCGTGAGTAAAATACCAAACTTCATAGCAAATTTACTTGGCGCAGTCGCAGTGCGAACATTGCGCATGCGCAATTAGCGGAAAATCGCTGCGATGCGAAGAAAATTACCAAGCGAACAACTCGGAATGACCACCAGTATGTGTCAGATGTGGAGATTAGCAGTGTCCGAGACTATGCCAACTGGCACTCTGTGCACTGGTGCAGCAGAATTGTCCACACAAGTCATTGGGGGTCATTCCGAGTTGTTCGCTCGCTAGCAGTTTTTAGCAGCCGTGCGAATGCTATGCCGCCTCCCACTGGGAGTGTATTTTAGCTTAGCAGAAGTGCGAATGAAAGGATCGCTGTGACAGGACGGTGCCGTACGGGAGCACTCGCTGCTTCCGCGTCCCGTTGACTGCGCACAGAATGGAAGGTCAAGCCGCACGAGGCCTGACCACATAGGGGATTCCCGCTTACCGTCAGTAACCGCCTGTTACTGACTCCACCCACTGCGTTGTGGGCGGGTTCTTGCTGCCACCACCAAACTCCTAACCTGCCGTGGCGTTTGGAACCACAGTTCTGCTCTGTATGTGCCGACGCACTGCTTTACCACACCTGTGTGGTGTCGACGAATCCCCCCCTAGCCACTTGCTAGGCCTCTACCGGTAGCTGGCGGAAGGCGGAGCTTGGAGACGCTAGGTGCTTCCCTGGACAGCCGGAGGACGGGGCTAGGTTTGGCCTAACCCTGTTGGTCACAAGATGAAGCAGTCTTCTTGAGGCAAAGATGTTTATTTGCTCAATAGTTCTAAAGAGAACCCTTCCCTATTGCTAGGGGCAACAGCATACAGCAAGATGTTCCAGCAGAAGAAGATGTTACAACTACTTGGAGGCTCACAGGCATCCTCTTTTTATCTCCGTTCTACACACAGTACCACAGGGGGGTAAGCCCTCCCTGTCTTCTCCAACCAATCAGGTTATTGCAGAAAATATAAAGAAATACAAGTTTACATTTCAAAAGTTAAGAATTAGATAAAGCAATGTTCTGCTCCTCTTCATATATAACCAAACCAGTGGCTATCCCAAACACAATCTGATTATCATCTTCCTGTCTCTTTCACAAATGTAAATGTAACTTGCATTTCAATTGCATTCACCCTCTCCCACATAGACAACGTTCTTATACTGTAAATTAAACATAATCTGCATCACACATAATGCAGCCTAAGAAATGTTACATCAAACTGTTGTTACACGAAACCCACTAGTTTGCATTTGTAAAACACAATCTGATTAACATGTTCCTGTCTCTCCAACATCTCCATGCAAACCCAGTTCACTCAATATTCAGAGAAGACAGCAACAAATCCTCTCACCTGCATGTGTCTATAAAGTTACACAGAGACACATCTCAATCTCAAAGAAATGGCTTGTCTATACACCCCTTTCCAGGTGCCAGGGTCATCAGCATCTCAATTCCTAGGTGAGAAGCTTCCAAGCCATTTGTCCTCAAACGTAAATGCATTTTAAAACCAACACAGCTTACACATTCCTTCTAAGTGCTGGCATTTGCTGCAATGTAAATGTGCAATCTTACAACTGTGCCTATTGCCTTAAATATAACATTGGTGAAAACACAGTATTAAATATATTCTTAAATACCCGGTGCCTAGCACCCACACTATATTTAAAGATGGCGCTTAGCACCAGTGCACAGTTTTAAAGTGGCGCCAAGCGCCCATTGTCCTGTTAAGGGCGCCGGGCACTAGGGGTTAACCCCTTCAGTGCCGCACGTGTGGCTGGTTGGTCTCTCCGGCCACACTCCTCCCCCCCCATTCAAGCGGGTCAACCAGGGACCCATGTCCCAACGATTTGGGTCCTGGTCCCGCAGTCCGTTGGGGTGAAGGGGACGCTACCTGGGATGTGTAGGCTCTGGCCTAGACAGTTCATCCATAGTGTAGTGGGCCTCTCTTCGTGGGTGCACAATGTTCAAATAGTCCACCTGAAGTCCAAGTTCAAGGCTCCACCACAAAAGTCTGTCAAATTTCCCCAAGGTAGGTTGCAGCCACCTAACAGGTGGGTGGTAAGTCACCACGGCGGGGGGCTGGTTACAAACAAGTGCCACCCAAGGTGTCCCAATTGTGGCATACCCCACCTCCCACCATAGCAGTTTTCTGCTCAAACAGGCCACAGGGTGCTCCTGCCCATATGGCTCTTTCTGGCTCGGTACTGCTCCCAGTCCGTGCAGTGGCGCAGTAGTTCGTAACGCACAGTCCTGGTCAAGAATGTGCGCCATCAGCACTGGAGCGGGTACCCGAGCCTCCTTCAATGACTGGAATGCCAACTCGCAAGCGGGTGCAAAGTCCACTGACTTGGGAATGCCCTTCCTAGCCATCTCTGTCAAGGGGTTCACTACAGGACTAAAGTCAATGACAACATGTCCGTAGGGCCTTACAGGTTCTAAGGTCAGTACCGGTCTGGGTGATGTGGGTCGGGGACAGCCTCTGGTTGCCTCCACCCCCTCTGGGTTGGGCCTACCCCTGTCTCCTCCCACATGGTGCCCCAGGCACTGCACCTCCGTCATACCTATCTGGCAACTGTCTGCCCTTACTGTCAGATCTGCCATCCAATCCTCCTCTGTCGACCTATGACTCGGGAAACCTACCCTGTCACCTAGGCCTACTCCTTCCTCCTCGTCCGCTACCTGTGCCACAGTGATGGCGGCCAGACCACCAGCCTCTGGATCCTGTGTGGCATCCACTACAGGGAGGCTGCGTGTCTTCCCCGATCTACTGCGCACAGGCAGGGGACCTGCTATGTCCACAGCAACTTGCTGCAAGGGTTCTCCTATGGGCAGAGGCCCAGAGACAACACAAACGCTGGAGTGCCCCGGCTGCCAACGCATGGCACCAGCCTTACAGTTGGTCTGGGCGTCATCCGACATTCCAGACCAGGGTAAGCTCTGTGTCAGGCACTTCAGGGTACGGTCTGTCTCCGGGTTACTGTCCAAAGGGGTTTCGCTGGCAACCGACACCGGTTGCGCAGGAACGTTCCCTGGGGGGACCAGTTGGACACATTCCCTATCTGGTCTATCCCCTCCCACTTTCCTGGCTACCCTGTACCGTAACCCTTCCCGCCAGGTCAAACTCCCTGCCCCAACCCTGTCAAGGCCGCTGCCAGAGTGGCGCCTCATGCCTTTTGGGGATGGGTCAGAGAGTTGAGCCTCCCTAAACTCCTGCCTGTGGCCCTCAATCTCTCCTAAATTGGGACACTCTACAGGGGGATCTAGGTGGGGACTACTAGGGTCAGTCTGGTAGGGGTCAGTCATGGAAAAATCAGTGTGGTTTCTCATACTCACCGCCGGAGTTGGCAAACCACTTGGGTCAGGAGCATCATTGGGCACCCCCACAGGATCACACGAGCTGGAACCGACATCCTCTGCGTTGCTAGTGGACGTGGGCATACCAGAGGCAAAAGGCATGCGGGGTCGATGTGCTGATCTAGCCGCTGTAATCTTTTCCTCTGGGCTGGTTGATGCTGTGGTTGGCTGTGCTGGCAGTTGTCTAGCAGCTGTAGTCTTTTCCTCTGGGCTGGGCTGTGCTGGAGTAGCTGATGTCAACGGTGGTTTTGGAACTTGACTCCGGGGAATGGCGCCAACAAACATAGTGACGATCCCACCACCCAGATCATTTCCTAGGACCACATCAGTTGGGAGACCATCCATGACGGCAACTTCTCGCAACTCTGGTCCAGCTCCCCAGTCCAGGTAGACTCTTGCCATGGGAACCGCTTTTTCTGTTCCTTCTGCCAGGGTGACCGTGGCAGTGCGACCCTGCAATACTGCATCAGGATCTATAAGGTGGGGGCTCACCACAGTGATTGAGGCCCCAGAGTCTCTTAGGCCTTCTCCCTGCAGGGGTCCCACGTGGACTGGCTGCAGGTGCCTCCACATGTTGTGTAGGGGCTGTTTGGCCATGCAGGTGACTCTCTCCGCAGAGTGCACCTGTCTTTCGCCACACTCCATCGGACTGACTGGAGGGGGAACAGTCTCTGTAGGCTCATCTCCTCTCGTCAAACAAGCGATCCGGGCTCCAGCACTCGGATTTGGGGCACGAGTCTGGGGTGCTTGGGATGCAGGACAGTTCATCCTCAGATGTCCGATTTTCCCACAGCCGTAGCACTTCTTCTCCAGTCGTGGCACCGATGATCTCTGATCAGTTGCAGGGACGCTGCGGTGCGGTTGCTGGCCAAGAGCACCCGGGTTGGAAGATGCTTGTCTTTGGGGGTGATGAGCTGAAGAGGGGGGTCTCCTTGGTGGTACAGTCTGTTGGAGCTGGCTGCTGGCGGGGCGCTTCTGCCCCCGTGGCCGAATTGCCACATACTTGTCGGCTAATTGGGCAGCCATCTTTAAGCTGGGTGGCTCCCGATCTAGCACCCACTCCTTCACTTCTTGGGCGCACCTGCGGTAGAACTGCTCCCTGCAGATCAGGTCGATCAGTGCGTCCCATGTAGTGGCTTCCGAATCCTTCACCCACTTCACCACGTACTGCCGCAGCTGGGTGGCGAACTGCTCATGGGTGCTGCTAGGATTCTTAGGCAAGTCTCTGAATTTCTTCCTGTAAGACTCGGGAGTGATGAAGAATCGCTGGAGGAGGGCCTTCTCGACTTCGTCGTAGTTCCCACAGTCCTCCGTCGCCACTCCTCGATAGGCCTCCAAGGCCTCTCCATGCAGAGTGGGCACAAGGTGTCTCACCCACTCTGACTTGGGTAGATCATGTAGTTTACAAGTCCTCTCAAAGACTTGCAAATGTCCATCAATGTCCCCATCACTGTCTGCAAACTTGGCAAACTGAACTCGTCCTGATCTGTGTATAACAGCTGACAACGGCTCCCGGGGTACCACGGCTTGTGATGCCCGCTCCGCATGCCACATCCGAATGACAAGCATGCGTTCTTGCTCCGTTGCCCTTTCCCCCAATTCCGCTAGCCGATCTGCTAGGCTATCCGTACTGCCCCCGCTGGGACATTGGGATCCTGGCCCTGCTAGGGATTGCTGGGAAACATTGCTGCTGTAAGAGAGGGCGGGGCTTGTGGTTCTCACCGGTTCCTCACGAAGGTCCACTGTTGGGCCGTCCTCTGCGATGCTGACGCCGTCAGTGCTTTCCACCTCCGCCCGATGAGACTCCTCCCAGCTCCTGAGCGCCGCCTGCATGACGCTCCTGGACGCGTTGGAAGGGATATCCACACCCTTCCCCTGGCATACGATCTCCAGATCCTCCTTGGACATTCCGCTGAATTCCGCCATCTTGTGCGTTCTCCTGCGCTGCAGTTACTCCTCTCCTGAGTAACTCGGCTTCTCCAATCAGGTGATGAAAAGCCGCCTGGGATTATCCCACCACTATGCCACCATTTTCTGTGACAGGACGGTGCCGTACGGGAGCACTCGCTGCTTCCGCGTCCCGTTGACTGCGCACAGAATGGAAGGTCAAGCCGCACGAGGCCTGACCACATAGGGGATTCCCGCTTACCGTCAGTAACCGCCTGTTACTGACTCCACCCACTGCGTTGTGGGCGGGTTCTTGCTGCCACCACCAAACTCCTAACCTGCCGTGGCGTTTGGAACCACAGTTCTGCTCTGTATGTGCCGACGCACTGCTTTACCACACCTGTGTGGTGTCGACGAATCCCCCCCTAGCCACTTGCTAGGCCTCTACCGGTAGCTGGCGGAAGGCGGAGCTTGGAGACGCTAGGTGCTTCCCTGGACAGCCGGAGGACGGGGCTAGGTTTGGCCTAACCCTGTTGGTCACAAGATGAAGCAGTCTTCTTGAGGCAAAGATGTTTATTTGCTCAATAGTTCTAAAGAGAACCCTTCCCTATTGCTAGGGGCAACAGCATACAGCAAGATGTTCCAGCAGAAGAAGATGTTACAACTACTTGGAGGCTCACAGGCATCCTCTTTTTATCTCCGTTCTACACACAGTACCACAGGGGGGTAAGCCCTCCCTGTCTTCTCCAACCAATCAGGTTATTGCAGAAAATATAAAGAAATACAAGTTTACATTTCAAAAGTTAAGAATTAGATAAAGCAATGTTCTGCTCCTCTTCATATATAACCAAACCAGTGGCTATCCCAAACACAATCTGATTATCATCTTCCTGTCTCTTTCACAAATGTAAATGTAACTTGCATTTCAATTGCATTCACCCTCTCCCACATAGACAACGTTCTTATACTGTAAATTAAACATAATCTGCATCACACATAATGCAGCCTAAGAAATGTTACATCAAACTGTTGTTACACGAAACCCACTAGTTTGCATTTGTAAAACACAATCTGATTAACATGTTCCTGTCTCTCCAACATCTCCATGCAAACCCAGTTCACTCAATATTCAGAGAAGACAGCAACAAATCCTCTCACCTGCATGTGTCTATAAAGTTACACAGAGACACATCTCAATCTCAAAGAAATGGCTTGTCTATACACCCCTTTCCAGGTGCCAGGGTCATCAGCATCTCAATTCCTAGGTGAGAAGCTTCCAAGCCATTTGTCCTCAAACGTAAATGCATTTTAAAACCAACACAGCTTACACATTCCTTCTAAGTGCTGGCATTTGCTGCAATGTAAATGTGCAATCTTACAACTGTGCCTATTGCCTTAAATATAACATTGGTGAAAACACAGTATTAAATATATTCTTAAATACCCGGTGCCTAGCACCCACACTATATTTAAAGATGGCGCTTAGCACCAGTGCACAGTTTTAAAGTGGCGCCAAGCGCCCATTGTCCTGTTAAGGGCGCCGGGCACTAGGGGTTAACCCCTTCAGTGCCGCACGTGTGGCTGGTTGGTCTCTCCGGCCACAATCGCATAGCGGCGGCAAACTTTTTTTGAGCAGTTTTTAGAGTTCCTGTTTTGATATCACGAACACACCCTGTGTTTGCCCAGCCACGCCTGCGTTTTTCCTGGCACACCTGCGTTTTTCCGAACACTCCCTGAAAACGGTCAGTTGACACCCAGAAACGCCCTCTTCCTGACGATCACTCTGCGGCCAGCAGTGCGACTGAAAAGCTTCCTAGACCTTGTGTGAAACTACATCGTTTGTTGCAATTGTACGACGCGCTTGCGCATTGCATCGCATACGCATGCGCAGAAGTGCCTTTTTTTGCCTCATCGCTGCAGAGCAAACAAAAGCAGCTAGCGATCAACTCAGAATGACCCCCTTTATACCAAGTACAGTGTGATGCAGAGATTCTACTACAGGGTTCTACTGACAGACGAGTCAGACGAATCCAATAAATGCATCGTGACATTCACATACACTGGCCGAGCCTTAATGCACCCCCCCCCCCCCTCCCCCCCGCACTGCAACTTGTACTCCCCTCTTTGGGGGTGATTCAGATCTGATAGCACGCTAGGTTTTTTCGCTGCACTGCGATCAAGTCAGAACTGCGCATGCGTATGCACCACAATGCGCAGGCGCGTTGCACAGGTACAAAGCGGATCGTTGCTGTGCGATGGGTTTTACGAAGAATCCATTCGCACAGCCGAACGCAAGGAGATTGACAGGAAGAGGGCGTTTGTGGGTGGCAACTGACAGTTTTCTGGGAGTGGTTGGAAAAACGTAGGCGTGTCCAAGCGTTTACAGGGCGGGTGTCTGACGTCTATTCCGGCCCTCGGACAGGCTGAAGTGATCGCAGCGGCTGAGTAAGTTCTGGGCAACTCAGAAATTGCACAAACTATTTTGTACCGCTCGGCTGCACATGCGATCGCACACTTGCAAAGCAAAAATACACTCCCCTGTAGGCGGCGACTATCTGATCGCAGCGCTGCATAAATTGCTAGCGAGCGATCAGGTCTGAATCACCCCCTTTGTTCATTTAGTACAAAAGCCAAAATCTTATGAGGTTGTACTGACAGGAATGCTGACGTAACCAGTGGGGATATTTATTATGCAATTTTTGCTGGATAGCCCCGAAAGCAGCCATTTGGGGGGTGGGGTGGGGGGTGGAGTTAACTGCAAATATTAATAATCAACAGAGGTTACGGTTGACAGGGTCAAAGGTTGACATGAGAATGGTTAACACACAAATGGTCGATACCACAGCTAATGGCATCTGAGGATGGCCCATGGTGTCCCAGTGAGAGATTCCTACTAAATTCGCACAAAAATAGTCATTTTCACGTTGCGAATGTAGGGCTCTTAAAAAAATGGTTTGCGATAAATAGGACTCTAGGAACAAAAGTTTCCCCCATAATCATGTATCTTCCTCAGATAATCACAGTCATATAGTGTTCATTCTAGCACCCTGCACCTTTCAAAACACGTGCAGTTCCTCTTTCCTGCCAGGGGTGTCACTCTCTGCTCTGGTGCTTCTCAGAACACTCTGCTCTGTATCACAGCACTAAAATACAGACCAGAATGTGCTGCGATTCTGAAGGCCTGATTCTGAATGCAGAGCGATGTTGTGCGTTGTAGCAGATCACACGTGCGTCACAGCCTGCATGCGTAACGTAGAGCATTGGCGAGGTAATCTGAATCCGCCGTAGCTCGTTTACTTCTCATTTATGGCTAAATGGGGGTTGTTGGGTGGCCCTGGGGCGTGCGCACGTAGCAGATGGGCGTGTAGACAGCTGCGCGTTATTCAGTGGGGGGGGCGTATGTAGAGCGCCATCTGATTACATTCCTGCGCCAGTGATGCTGTGTGATCGCGTATACGGGTGTTCGCATGGAATTTCCCATCACGGAAAGCGTCCAGAAGGAGGACCGCTTTACCTGCCACTCAGAATCAGACCTTAAGTTGTTATCATCGGGAGGGAAATGTTTTCCAGTGCACAGCACACTTCCTGCCAGTAAACCTCATGTTGCATGTTTCTGCTGGATCACAATATGTGTGACTACGGGAGATGCGCAATTCAGTACAGATACTCTGCATAAGGCAATACTGGGGCAATTGTGGCCAAAGTGTGTTTATTAGAGCACTCAGGGGGAATATTCTCCAGTGCTGGATCCTGGGGGTATAAGGTGCGGGAGAATGTCTGGTGTTGTTGGCACAATGGTAACCGTCTGTTTCTCACAGCAGGTACAGGACTCCCTCCGAGCTCCACAACGATAATTTCTCTCTCTCCACAATTGCGGAAGGCTCGCACCCAAATGTAAGGAAACTATGCGACACTCCATCTAACCTTTCCCCCCATGCTCGTGCATTGGCTTACTATGATAACGTTATCTGTCAGGTAACTCGTCTGTTTAATGTCTCCCCTTCTGCATGCTTCAAGCCTTCTCCTCACTGAGCAGGGTGGGTTCAGAGAGCAGGTGCCGAATGGTGCACGTTTACCCCAGGCTTAGCGGGGGCATCTGGCTGTGTATGAGACCTTTCCTCCAGCATGAAAGCACATTCTTCTCCAGTGTAATCATAAAATGCCTTCAGCTGTTTACTAACCGTACAGAAGTGCAGAATAGTACCTACCCTGCCTGCAACTGACCTTAGAATGCTGCATGCAATTTCTACTAAACTGTATCAAGACGTTCTCATTCCCCTGTATTATCCCTGTGGAACCCCTCCGCTCCAGCTGTTCCCGTATCCTCTCCCTGTAACTCCTCCTCTCCAGCTGTTCCCGTATCCTCTCCCTGTAACTCCTCCTCTCCAGCTGTTCCCGTATCCTCTCCCTGTAACTCCTCTCCAGCTGTTCCCGTATCCTCTCCCTGTAACTCCTCCTCTCCAGCTGTTCCCGTATCCTCTCCCTGTAACCCCTCCTCTCCAGCTGTTCCCGTATCCTCTCCCTGTAACTGCTCCTCTCCAGCTGTTCCCGTATCCTCTCCCTGTAACTGCTCCTCTCCAGCTGTTCCCGTATCCTCTCCCTGTAACTCCTCCTCTCCAGCTGTTCCCGTATCCTCTCCCTGTAACTGCTCCTCTCCAGCTGTTCCCGTATCCTCTCCCTGTAACTCCTCCTCTCCAGCTGTTCCCGTATCCTCTCCCTGTAACTCCTCCTCTCCAGCTGTTCCCGTATCCTCTCCCTGTAACCCCTCCTCTCCAGCTGTTCCCGTATCCTCTCCCTGTAACTCCTCCTCTCCAGCTGTTCCCGTATCCTCTCCCTGTAACCCCTCCTCTCCAGCTGTTCCCGTATCCTCTCCCTGTAACTGCTCCTCTCCAGCTGTTCCCGTATCCTCTCCCTGTAACTGCTCCTCTCCAGCTGTTCCCGTATCCTCTCCCTGTAACTGCTCCTCTCCAGCTGTTCCCGTATCCTCTCCCTGTAACCCCTCCTCTCCAGCTGTTCCCGTATCCTCTCCCTGTAACCCCTCCTCTCCAGCTGTTCCCGTATCCTCTCCCTGTAACTGCTCCTCTCCAGCTGTTCCCGTATCCTCTCCCTGTAACTGCTCCTCTCCAGCTGTTCCCGTATCCTCTCCCTGTAACTCCTCCTCTCCAGCTGTTCCCGTATCCTCTCCCTGTAACTGCTCCTCTCCAGCTGTTCCCGTATCCTCTCCCTGTAACTCCTCCTCTCCAGCTGTTCCCGTATCCTCTCCCTGTAACTCCTCCTCTCCAGCTGTTCCCGTATCCTCTCCCTGTAACCCCTCCTCTCCAGCTGTTCCCGTATCCTCTCCCTGTAACTCCTCCTCTCCAGCTGTTCCCGTATCCTCTCCCTGTAACCCCTCCTCTCCAGCTGTTCCCGTATCCTCTCCCTGTAACTGCTCCTCTCCAGCTGTTCCCGTATCCTCTCCCTGTAACTGCTCCTCTCCAGCTGTTCCCGTATCCTCTCCCTGTAACTGCTCCTCTCCAGCTGTTCCCGTATCCTCTCCCTGTAACTGCTCCTCTCCAGCTGTTCCCGTATCCTCTCCCTGTAACTCCTCCTCTCCAGCTGTTCCCGTATCCTCTCCCTGTAACTCCTCCTCTCCAGCTGTTCCCGTATCCTCTCCCTGTAACCCCTCCTCTCCAGCTGTTCCCGTATCCTCTCCCTGTAACTCCTCCTCTCCAGCTGTTCCCGTATCCTCTCCCTGTAACCCCTCCTCTCCAGCTGTTCCCGTATCCTCTCCCTGTAACTGCTCCTCTCCAGCTGTTCCCGTATCCTCTCCCTGTAACTGCTCCTCTCCAGCTGTTCCCGTCTCCTCTCCCTGTAACTCCTCCTCTCCAGCTGTTCCCGTATCCTCTCCCTGTAACTCCTCCTGTCCAGCTGTTCCCGTATCCTCTCCCTGTAACTCCTCCTCTCCAGCTGTTCCCGTATCCGCTCCCTGTAACTCCTCCTCTCCAGCTGTTCCCGTATCCGCTCCCTGTAACTGTTCCTCTCCAGCTGTTCCCGTATCCGCTCCCTGTAACTCCTCCTCTCCAGCTGTTCTCGTATCCGCTCCATGTAACTGCTCATCTCCAGCTGTTCCCGTATCCTCTCCCTGTAACCCCTCCTCCCCAGCTGTTCCCGTATCCTCTACCTGTAACCCCACCTCTCCAGCTGTTCCCGTATCCGCTCCCTGTAACTGCTCCTCTCCAGCTGTTCCCGTATCCTCTCCCTGTAACCCATCCTCTCCAGCTGTTCCCGTATCCTCTCCCTGTAACCCCTCCTCCCCAGCTGTTCCCGTATCCTCTACCTGTAACCCCTCCTCTCCAGCTGTTCCCGTATCCGCTCCCTGTAACTGCTCCTCTCCAGCTGTTCCCGTATCCTCTCCCTGTAACTGCTCCTCTCCAGCTGTTCCCGTATCCTCTCCCTGTAACTGCTCCTCTCCAGCTATTCCCGTATCCTCTCCCTGTAACCCCTCCCTGTAACCCCTCCTCTCCAGCTGTTCCCGTATCCTCTCCCTGTAACCCCTCCTCTCCAGCTGTTCCCGTATCCGCTCCCTGTAACTGCTCCTCTCCAGCTGTTCCCGTATCCTCTCCCTGTAACTGCTCCTCTCCAGCTGTTCCCATATCCTCTCCCTGTATCTCCTCCTCTCCAGCTGTTCCCGTATCCTCTCCCTGTAAACCCTCCCTGTAACCCCTCCTCTCCAGCTGTTCCCGTATCCTCTCCCTGTAACCCCTCCTCTCCAGCTGTTCCCTGTAACTCCTCCTCTCCAGCTGTTCCCGTATCCTCTCCCTGTAACTCCTCCTCTCCAGCTGTTCCCGTATACTTTCCCTGTTACCCCTCCTCTCCAGCTGTTCCCGTATCCTCTCCCTGTAACTCCTCCTCTCCAGCTGTTTCCGTATCCTTTCCCTGTTACCCCTCCTCTCCAGCTGTTCCCGTATCCTCTCCCTGTAACTCCTCCTCTCCAGCTGTTCCCGTATCCTCTCCCTGTAACTCCTCCTCTCCAGCTGTTCCCGTATCCTCTCCCTGTAACCCCTCCTCTCCAGCTGTTCCCGTATCCTCTCCCTGTAACTGCTCCTCTCCAGCTGTTCCCGTATCCTCTCCCTGTAACTGCTCCTCTCCAGCTGTTCCCGTATCCTCTCCCTGTAACTGCTCCTCTCCAGCTGTTCCCGTATCCTCTCCCTGTAACTGCTCCTCTCCAGCTGTTCCCGTATCCTCTCCCTGTAACTCCTCCTCTCCAGCTGTTCCCGTATCCTCTCCCTGTAACTCCTCCTCTCCAGCTGTTCCCGTATCCTCTCCCTGTAACTGCTCCTCTCCAGCTGTTCCCGTATCCTCTCCCTGTAACTCCTCCTTTCCAGCTGTTCCCGTATCCTCTCCCTGTAACTCCTCCTCTCCAGCTGTTCCCGTATCCTCTCCCTGTAACTCCTCCTTTCCAGCTGTTCCCGTATCCGCTCCCTGTAACTGCTCCTTTCCAGCTGTTCCCGTATCCGCTCCCTGTAACTGCTCCTCTCCAGCTGTTCCCGTATCCTCTCCCTGTAACTCCTCCTCTCCAGCTGTTCCCGTATCCTCTCCCTGTAACTCCTCCTCTCCAGCTGTTCCCGTATCCTCTCCCTGTAACCCCTCCTCCCCAGCTGTTCCCGTATCCTCTCCCTGTAACTCCTCCTCTCCAGCTGTTCCCGTATCCTCTCCCTGTAACTCCTGATCCCCAGCTGTTCCCGTATCCTCTCCCTGTAACTCCTCCTCTCCAGCTGTTCCCGTATCCTCTCCCTGTAACTCCTGATCCCCAGCTGTTCCCGTATCCTCTCCCTGTAACTCCTCCTCTCCAGCTGTTCCCGTATCCTCTCCCTGTAACTCCTCCTGTCCAGCTGTTCCCGTATCCTCTCCCTGTAACTCCTCCTCTCCAGCTGTTCCCGTATCCGCTCCCTGTAACTCCTCCTCTCCAGCTGTTTCCGTATCCGCTCCCTGTAACTGTTCCTCTCCAGCTGTTCCCGTATCCGCTCCCTGTAACTCCTCCTCTCCAGCTGTTCTCGTATCCGCTCCATGTAACTGCTCATCTCCAGCTGTTCCCGTATCCTCTCCCTGTAACCCCTCCTCCCCAGCTGTTCCCGTATCCTCTACCTGTAACCCCACCTCTCCAGCTGTTCCCGTATCCGCTCCCTGTAACTGCTCCTCTCCAGCTGTTCCCGTATCCTCTCCCTGTAACCCATCCTCTCCAGCTGTTCCCGTATCCTCTCCCTGTAACCCCTCCTCCCCAGCTGTTCCCGTATCCTCTACCTGTAACCCCTCCTCTCCAGCTGTTCCCGTATCCGCTCCCTGTAACTGCTCCTCTCCAGCTGTTCCCGTATCCTCTCCCTGTAACTGCTCCTCTCCAGCTGTTCCCGTATCCTCTCCCTGTAACTGCTCCTCTCCAGCTATTCCCGTATCCTCTCCCTGTAACCCCTCCCTGTAACCCCTCCTCTCCAGCTGTTCCCGTATCCTCTCCCTGTAACCCCTCCTCTCCAGCTGTTCCCGTATCCTCTCCCTGTAACTGCTCCTCTCCAGCTGTTCCCATATCCTCTCCCTGTATCTCCTCCTCTCCAGCTGTTCCCGTATCCTCTCCCTGTAAACCCTCCCTGTAACCCCTCCTCTCCAGCTGTTCCCGTATCCTCTCCCTGTAACCCCTTCTCTCCAGCTGTTCCCTGTAACTCCTCCTCTCCAGCTGTTCCCGTATCCTCTCCCTGTAACTCCTCCTCTCCAGCTGTTCCCGTATACTTTCCCTGTTACCCCTCCTCTCCAGCTGTTCCCGTATCCTCTCCCTGTAACTCCTCCTCTCCAGCTGTTTCCGTATCCTTTCCCTGTTACCCCTCCTCTCCAGCTGTTCCCGTATCCTCTCCCTGTAACTCCTCCTCTCCAGCTGTTCCCGTATCCTCTCCCTGTAACTTCTCCTCTCCAGCTGTTCCCGTATCCTCTCCCTGTAACTCCTCCTCTCCAGCTGTTCCCGTCTCCTCTCCCTGTAACTCCTCCTCTCCAGCTATTCCCGTATCCTCTCCCTGTAACTCCTCCTCTCCAGCTATTCCCGTATCCTCTCCCTGTAACTCCTCCTCTCCAGCTGTTCCCGTATCCTCTCCCTGTAACTCCTCCTCTCCAGCTGTTCCCGTATCCTCTCCCTGTAACTCCTCCTCTCCAGCTGTTCCCGTATCCTCTCCCTGTAACTCCTCCTCTCCAGCTGTTCCCGTATCCTCTCCCTGTAACTCCTCCTCTCCAGCTGTTCCCGTATCCTCTCCAGCTGTTCCCGTATCCTCTCCCTGTAACTCCTCCTCTCCAGCTGTTCCCGTATCCTCTCCCTGTAACTCCTCCTCTCCAGCTGTTCCCGTATCCTCTCCCTGTAACTCCTCCTCTCCAGCTGTTCCCGTATCCTCTCCCTGTAACTCCTCCTCTCCAGCTGTTCCCGTATCCTCTCCCTGTAACTCCTCCTCTCCAGCTGTTCCCGTATCCTCTCCCTGTAACTCCTCCTCTCCAGCTGTTCCCGTATCCTCTCCCTGTAACTCCTCCTCTCCAGCTGTTCCCGTATCCTCTCCCTGTAACTCCTCCTCTCCAGCTGTTCCCGTATCCTCTCCCTGTAACTCCTCCTCTCCAGCTGTTCCCGTATCCTCTCCCTGTAACTCCTCCTCTCCAGCTGTTCCCGTATCCTCTCCCTGTAACTCCTCCAGCTGTTCCCGTCTCCTCTCCCTGTAACTCCTCCTCTCCAGCTGTTCCCGTCTCCTCTCCCTGTAACTCCTCCTCTCCAGCTGTTCCCGTCTCCTCTCCCTGTAACTCCTCCTCTCCAGCTGTTCCCGTCTCCTCTCCCTGTAACTCCTCCTCTCCAGCTGTTCCCGTCTCCTCTCCCTGTAACTCCTCCTCTCCAGCTGTTCCCGTCTCCTCTCCCTGTAACTCCTCCTCTCCAGCTGTTCCCTGTAACCCCTCCTCTCCAGCTGTTCCCGTATCCGCTCCCTGTAACTGCTCCTCTCCAGCTGTTCCCGTATCCTCTCCCTGTATCTCCTCCTCTCCAGCTGTTCCCGTATCCTCTCCCTGTAACCCCTCCCTGTAACCCCTCCTCTCCAGCTGTTCCCGTATCCTCTCCCTGTAACCCCTCCTCTCCAGCTGTTCCCTGTAACTCCTCCTCTCCAGCTGTTCCCGTATCCTCTCCCTGTAACTCCTCCTCTCCAGCTGTTCCCGTATCCTTTCCCTGTTACCCCTCCTCTCCAGCTGTTCCCGTATCCTCTCCCTGTAACTCCTCCTCTCCAGCTGTTCCCGTATCCTCTCCCTGTAACTCCTCCTCTCCAGCTGTTCCCGTATCCTCTCCCTGTAACTCCTCCTCTCCAGCTGTTCCCGTATCCTCTCCCTGTAACTTCTCCTCTCCAGCTGTTCCCGTATCCTCTCCCTGTAACTCCTCCTCTCCAGCTGTTCCCGTCTCCTCTCCCTGTAACTCCTCCTCTCCAGCTGTTCCCGTCTCCTCTCCCTGTAACTCCTCCTCTCCAGCTGTTCCCGTCTCCTCTCCCTGTAACTCCTCCTCTCCAGCTGTTCCCGTCTCCTCTCCCTGTAACTCCTCCTCTCCAGCTGTTCCCGTCTCCTCTCCCTGTAACTCCTCCTCTCCAGCTGTTCCCGTCTCCTCTCCCTGTAACTCCTCCTCTCCAGCTGTTCCCGTCTCCTCTCCCTGTAACTCCTCCTCTCCAGCTGTTCCCGTCTCCTCTCCCTCTAACTCCTCCTCTCCAGCTGTTCCCGTCTCCTCTCCCTCTAACTCCTCCTCTCCAGCTGTTCCCGTCTCCTCTCCCTGTAACTCCTCCTCTCCAGCTGTTCCCGTCTCCTCTCCCTGTAACTCCTCCTCTCCAGCTGTTCCCGTCTCCTCTCCCTGTAACTCCTCCTCTCCAGCTGTTCCCGTCTCCTCTCCAGCTGTTCCCGTCTCCTCTCCAGCTGTTCCCGTCTCCTCTCCAGCTGTTCCCGTCTCCTCTCCCTGTAACTCCTCCTCTCCAGCTGTTCCCGTCTCCTCTCCCTGTAACTCCTCCTCTCCAGCTGTTCCCGTCTCCTCTCCCTGTAACTCCTCCTCTCCAGCTGTTCCCGTCTCCTCTCCCTGTAACTCCTCCTCTCCAGCTGTTCCCGTCTCCTCTCCCTGTATCTCCTCCTCTCCAGCTGTTCCCGTATCCTCTCCCTGTAACCCCTCCTCTCCAGCTGTTCCCTGTAACTCCTCCTCTCCAGCTGCTCCCGTATCCTCTCCCTGTAACTCCTCCTCTCCAGCTGTTTCCGTATCCTTTCCCTGTTTCCCCTCCTCTCCAGCTGTTCCCGTATCCTTTCCCTGTTTCCCCTCCTCTCCAGCTGTTCCCGTATCCTCTCCCTGTAACCCCTCCTCTCCAGCTGTTCCCGTATCCTCTCCCTGTAACCCCTCCTCTCCAGCTGTTCCCTGTAACTCCTCCTCTCCAGCTGTTCCCGTATCCTCTCCCTGTAACTTCTCCTCTCCAGCTGTTTCCGTATCCTTTCCCTGTTTCCCCTCCTCTCCAGCTGTTCCCGTATCCTCTCCCTGTATCTCCTCCTCTCCAGCTGTTCCCGTATCCTCTCCCTGTAACCCCTCCCTGTAACCCCTCCTCTCCAGCTGTTCCCGTATCCTCTCCCTGTAACCCCTCCTCTCCAGCTGTTCCCTGTAACTCCTCCTCTCCAGCTGTTCCCGTATCCTCTCCCTGTAACTCCTCCTCTCCAGCTGTTCCCGTATCCTCTCCCTGTAACTCCTCCTCTCCAGCTGTTTCCGTATCCTTTCCCTGTTTCCCCTCCTCTCCAGCTGTTCCCGTATCCTCTCCCTGTAACTCCTCCTCTCCAGCTGTTCCCGTATCCTCTCCCTGTAACTCCTCCTCTCCAGCTGTTCCCGTCTCCTCTCCCTGTAACTCCTCCTCTCCAGCTGTTCCCGTCTCCTCTCCCTGTAACTCCTCCTCTCCAGCTGTTCCCGTCTCCTCTCCCTGTAACTCCTCCTCTCCAGCTGTTCCCGTCTCCTCTCCCTGTAACTCCTCCTCTCCAGCTGTTCCCGTCTCCTCTCCCTGTAACTCCTCCTCTCCAGCTGTTCCCGTCTCCTCTCCCTGTAACTCCTCCTCTCCAGCTGTTCCCGTCTCCTCTCCCTGTAACTCCTCCTCTCCAGCTGTTCCCGTCTCCTCTCCCTGTAACTCCTCCTCTCCAGCTGTTCCCGTCTCCTCTCCCTGTAACTCCTCCTCTCCAGCTGTTCCCGTCTCCTCTCCCTGTAACTCCTCCTCTCCAGCTGTTCCCGTCTCCTCTCCCTGTAACTCCTCCTCTCCAGCTGTTCCCGTCTCCTCTCCCTGTAACTCCTCCTCTCCAGCTGGTCCCGTCTCCTCTCCCTGTAACTCCTCCTCTCCAGCTGGTCCCGTCTCCTCTCCCTGTAACTCCTCCTCTCCAGCTGGTCCCGTCTCCTCTCCCTGTAACTCCTCCTCTCCAGCTGGTCCCGTCTCCTCTCCCTGTAACTCCTCCTCTCCAGCTGGTCCCGTCTCCTCTCCCTGTAACTCCTCCTCTCCAGCTGGTCCCGTCTCCTCTCCCTGTAACTCCTCCTCTCCAGCTGGTCCCGTCTCCTCTCCCTGTAACTCCTCCTCTCCAGCTGGTCCCGTCTCCTCTCCCTGTAACTCCTCCTCTCCAGCTGTTCCCGTCTCCTCTCCCTGTAACCCCTCCCTGTATCTCCTCCTCTCCAGCTGTTCCCGTATCCTCTCCCTGTAACCCCTCCTCTCCAGCTGTTCCCTGTAACTCCTCCTCTCCAGCTGCTCCCGTATCCTCTCCCTGTAACTCCTCCTCTCCAGCTGTTTCCGTATCCTTTCCCTGTTTCCCCTCCTCTCCAGCTGTTCCCGTATCCTCTCCCTGTAACCCCTCCTCTCCAGCTGTTCCCGTATCCTCTCCCTGTAACCCCTCCTCTCCAGCTGTTCCCTGTAACTCCTCCTCTCCAGCTGTTCCCGTATCCTCTCCCTGTAACTCCTCCTCTCCAGCTGTTTCCGTATCCTTTCCCTGTTTCCCCTCCTCTCCAGCTGTTCCCGTATCCTCTCCCTGTATCTCCTCCTCTCCAGCTGTTCCCGTATCCTCTCCCTGTAACCCCTCCCTGTAACCCCTCCTCTCCAGCTGTTCCCGTATCCTCTCCCTGTAACCCCTCCTCTCCAGCTGTTCCCTGTAACTCCTCCTCTCCAGCTGTTCCCGTATCCTCTCCCTGTAACTCCTCCTCTCCAGCTGTTCCCGTATCCTCTCCCTGTAACTCCTCCTCTCCAGCTGTTTCCGTATCCTTTCCCTGTTTCCCCTCCTCTCCAGCTGTTCCCGTATCCTCTCCCTGTAACTCCTCCTCTCCAGCTGTTCCCGTATCCTCTCCCTGTAACTCCTCCTCTCCAGCTGTTTCCGTATCCTTTCCCTGTTACCCCTCCTCTCCAGCTGTTCCCGTATCCTCTCCCTGTAACTCCTCCTCTCCAGCTGTTCCCGTATCCTCTCCCTGTAACTCCTCCTCTCCAGCTGTTCCCGTCTCCTCTCCCTGTAACTCCTCCTCTCCAGCTGTTCCCGTCTCCTCTCCCTGTAACTCCTCCTCTCCAGCTGTTCCCGTCTCCTCTCCCTGTAACTCCTCCTCTCCAGCTGTTCCCGTCTCCTCTCCCTGTAACTCCTCCTCTCCAGCTGGTCCCGTCTCCTCTCCCTGTAACTCCTCCTCTCCAGCTGGTCCCGTCTCCTCTCCCTGTAACTCCTCCTCTCCAGCTGGTCCCGTCTCCTCTCCCTGTAACTCCTCCTCTCCAGCTGGTCCCGTCTCCTCTCCCTGTAACTCCTCCTCTCCAGCTGGTCCCGTCTCCTCTCCCTGTAACTCCTCCTCTCCAGCTGGTCCCGTCTCCTCTCCCTGTAACTCCTCCTCTCCAGCTGGTCCCGTCTCCTCTCCCTGTAACTCCTCCTCTCCAGCTGGTCCCGTCTCCTCTCCCTGTAACTCCTCCTCTCCAGCTGGTCCCGTCTCCTCTCCCTGTAACTCCTCCTCTCCAGCTGGTCCCGTCTCCTCTCCCTGTAACTCCTCCTCTCCAGCTGGTCCCGTCTCCTCTCCCTGTAACTCCTCCTCTCCAGCTGGTCCCGTCTCCTCTCCCTGTAACTCCTCCTCTCCAGCTGGTCCCGTCTCCTCTCCCTGTAACTCCTCCTCTCCAGCTGGTCCCGTCTCCTCTCCCTGTAACTCCTCCTCTCCAGCTGGTCCCGTCTCCTCTCCCTGTAACTCCTCCTCTCCAGCTGGTCCCGTCTCCTCTCCCTGTAACTCCTCCTCTCCAGCTGTTCCCGTCTCCTCTCCCTGTAACTCCTCCTCTCCAGCTGTTCCCGTCTCCTCTCCCTGTAACTCCTCCTCTCCAGCTGTTCCCGTCTCCTCTCCCTGTAACTCCTCCTCTCCAGCTGTTCCCGTCTCCTCTCCAGCTGTTCCCGTCTCCTCTCCAGCTGTTCCCGTCTCCTCTCCAGCTGTTCCCGTCTCCTCTCCCTGTAACTCCTCCTCTCCAGCTGTTCCCGTCTCCTCTCCCTGTAACTCCTCCTCTCCAGCTGTTCCCGTCTCCTCTCCCTGTAACCCCTCCTCTCCAGCTGTTCCCGTCTCCTCTCCCTGTAACCCCTCCTCTCCAGCTGTTCCCCTATCCTCTCCCTGTAACTCCTCCTCTCCAGCTGTTCCCCTATCCTCTCCCTGTAACTCCTCCTCTTCCCTTTTGTATATTTTTTCCTGTAATGGCTCCTTGTGATTTCAAAATATGTTGTACAATATTTTTTCACCTTTTACTGCACATTTTCCCCATTGTAAAGAGTTTTTTCCAATACACAATATGTACACTTCGAATAGACAGCCCTGATGTCCCCTTACTGTCATAATTATCAGTATCCATAATGAGGATAAGTGAGCAGTGTTTTATAAGGGTGTGTTTATTGTTATTGCATTTATTGGTAGGGGCGGCTCTAGAATGGGTGCGGTCAGACTTTGATGTAACATGTACACTTTTGTGTGTACCCCGTATCCAGAGCTTGGTGCACATAATTTTGTTGAGGTAAAGAGTCTGCACCATGTGTCGGTAGGGTGGACTCTCTGGTTTGCATCGGTGCAATAATGCGGTATCCACGCATTTCGCACTGTGTCATTAATAAGGTCCGATGTAGTTAATAACTGAATAGGTGAAGTACGTTCCCTATATGTGGACAGTACATACCTTATGGTGTATGTGCTCCATATACTCTGGTTTTATTGGCAGTACATGCTCATTACATATATGCCGTATATAGGGCCTAATTCAGCATGGATGGCAAAACCATGTGCAGTGCAGGTGGGGCAGATGTAACATGTGCAGAGAGAGTTAGATTTGGGTGGGTTATATTGTTTCTGTGCAGGGTAAATACTGGCTGCTGTATTTTTACACTGCAATTTAGATTTCAGTTTGAACACACCGCACCCAAATCTAACTCTCTCTGCACATGTTACATCTGCCCCACCTGCAGTGCACATGGTTTTGCCCATTAGAGAAAGCTTTTGCGATCCATGCTGACTTAGGCCCTCAGTACAATATACTCTTAGAGCACTCTGAACCCTCCCGCTCACAGTGGGACACCACTTACCAATGCTCTGTATCCTGTAGGCACCTCTGTCTCCCTCTTGTGGTGGGTCTGATAGGTAGCGCCAGCTAGCCCATCGTCACTGTGTGCGTCAGTCTGTGTGCAGCCGTTCGCTAACTGGTGAACACAATGGATCCAAACGCGTTTTGCCATTCACTTGACGCATTGCAGTATAGATACACACATTGTGGCTTAGGGAGTGCTGATGTTATAACTCTCATTGTATCTGTAATAAACACCATTACAACAGTAAGGTGAGTATCTGGTATCAGTGATCAGAATGAATCCATAGCCAGGCTATACGGACGGGTTCTAGAACATTCCGCACAAACTCTCCTTTCCTTAAACTTAGCCTGTAACTTACCAGTCCGGAACGTTCCGCATCTCTGCATTTTGCAAATAAATTCAGTTTTACCACGTGCAAAAATAACATGGAATGAACACTAAATTCATCTGTAAGAAAAACCTTACATAGATAATATGATACTTAGGGGGAGATGTACTAAGCAGTGATAAACGTGGAGCAGTGAGCCAGTGGAGAAGTTGCCCATGGCAACCAATCAGCATTGACGTAACATTTATAATTTGCATGCTATAAAAGTATACAGAGCAGCTGATTGGTTTCCGTGGGCAACTTCTCCACTTTTTTTTATCACTGTTTAGTACATGTCCCCCTTAGTGTCATGCCACAGTATGTGCTGTCTGTGTGACTATAAGAGACGCGTGGCCCTCCCCACAGCAGCAGTGCCCCCTACAGGCTACATTCGGGTTCTCAAACAAAACAATATAAATCAGTATATAGGGGTTATAGATGTAACAAGTCTTGGAGAGAGATAAAGGCCCTCATTCCGAGTTGTTCGCTCGTTGCCGAGTTTCGCTATATTGCGATTAGTCGCTTACTGCGCATGCGCAAGGTTCGCAGAGCGCATGCGCTTAGTTATTTTACTCAAAAGTTAGGTATTTTACTCACAGCATTACGAGGATTTTTCTTCGTTCTGGTGATCGTAATGTGATTGACAGGAAGTGGGTGTTTCTGGGCGGAAACTGTCCGTTTTCTGGGAGTGTGCGAAAAAACGCTGACGTTTCAGGGAAAAACGCGGGAGTGGCTGGAGAAACGGAGGAGTGTCTAGGTGAACGCTGGGTGTGTTTGTGACGTCAAACCAGGAACAAAACTGACTGAGCTGATCGCAGTGTAGGAGTAAGTCTGGAGCTACTCAGAAACTGCTAAGAAATTTCTATTCGCAATTCTGCTAATCTTTCGTTCGCATTTCTGCTAAGCTAAGATTCACTCTCAGAGGGCGGCGGCTTAGCGTGTGCAATGCTGCTAAAAGCAGCTAGCGAGCGAACAACTCGGAATGAGGGCCAAAGTACTATTCATGCAGCTTGCCTGCGCTTTTGCTGTGAATAAAGGTAGCAGTACACACTCAGTAGGAAGGTAATCAGAGGAAGTTACATTGGAGGCTAGGCCTGTTGTGCCCGGATTGTCCGTCCGTTCTCTGAGGCGGCCAATGACCGCGGCTATTTTGCTCTACAAATAAACGATAAACGTCTTAAATGTCTCCCGGACCCTCCGGGATAATACTTTGTGGTTAAAAAAAACTCTTTTATTACATGAAAGGCGACTTGTTCATTTAGACAGACTGCTCTGAGCTGCCTGATTACCCAGCAGGAAATACGCCCCATTAAATGGCTGTCTCATGTCGGCCTCTCACAGGCGCAGCGTCCGATTGGAGCAGAGGAAACGGAGGCCTATTTTTGGAGTACATAGAAGCCCATTGATTGAAACGTTTGCAATCGCTAAAAGGTGATAAGACGCGGTGCTGGCACCATTACAATAGGTTAAACCCCCACGCGCCGCACTCCGGCTTCATACATGGGTCTTTCTATTATTAACCCTTTCCCCTCTGTTAGTCTCCTGCGTTATGTGTATATCGGGATTGTACATCGTTATTACATCATTGGAGGGAATGAACTGCCTCATATCCAGTATAACTGCCAAGCCCTGTTATATAGTGGGGGGGACGATGACCAGATGCCCTCATGCCAGGAATGGGAGAAGTTTGGGGCAGATAAAGGCAGAAGATGCCCAGAAGAGGAAATCCTGCTCTTGGGGAACAATGTAAATAAGGTTCCTGCGCGGCACCTTCCATTTCAGCCCCATGGAAACCCCTCTTACACTCCACTATAACATAGGAAATACAGTGGGATACACACAGGGGGGGTTCTCTCAGGCTGGTGACCAGGACTGGAGATAAGAGTCCTGGAATCTGTGGGAGAAGGGGACAGACGGACCTTGGTGCCTGATGCCTCCTGCAGTGCTAAGTGCTTATCAGAGAGGAAACTTTCCAAGTGCCCTCACAGACGTTCTGGGGTCACCCCCCCCCCTCCCCTCCCGCAGTGTCATCCCCCCCTCACACACACACACACACTGGGGTTCCTGGTCAGCCAGACAAAGAAATTATGTATGCAGACTATGGGGTAAATTTACTAAGATGGGAGTTCTATTTAAGATTGGATGTTGCCCATAGCAACCAATCAGAGTCCAGGTATTATCTTCTAGAAGGTGCTAGATAAATAAGAAGTAGAATCTGATTGGTTGCTATGCAACATCCCATCTTAAATAGAACTCCCATCTTGGTAATTTACCCCTATGTGTAACTGACCCCCTCCTCCAATATTATCACTGAAGGAACCCCCTCCCAGAAGCTCCATCTATAAAGTGTTAGCTCTGCAGGAGAATCTTCATGGTCTCACTAGGGATGAACTGGTGGTGCTGGCAGATTGGGGGCTGACTGTGGACCCCCTGTGGGTGGATAAGGACTGTCTTGGGGGACTAGTTGTGCAGTCTGTGGTCTCAATGGTCTTCTGTGAGCTGCGTCCTAAACACCTCTCCCCTATGACCGAACCTGGGACCCAGCAGGTCTTCTTATGACCTGAACTCACCTTGCTTTGTCCACGACTACTGGGAATATTGATCCAAATTACTGAAGCTGCAGAGCTAACAATCTAAACGGCATTGCAGCGTGTAAAGCAGGCGGTGGTCCCGTTATACTAATGGGGTATTAGCCAAGACTGCTGACCTGGGATCTGAGGGAGCCGGAGGGGTCCGAGATGCTGTGACCGTGTACATTCACTAATGCTGTGGTCATATCAGGCTCTGACCGCAATCTTTCGGGGTGATTCTGTTTTAGTAAATAGGTAGGAGAGGGAAGACCTCTCCACAGTGAAATGTCAGCAGACCTCTCCAACTCACAAGATGATAGGCTAGAAACAAGCTTGATTTCTGATTATTTTCCCAGCAGGAGTCTGCACAACAGTTAATAATCATCATCTTAATATCCCCTGTGGGCTATGAATAAGAAATGCTCTGCGGGTTTCTGCCGGAGGAAGACATCAAGTGCATTAATGGTGTGTTATGTCAGCCAGTGCCCGGCTACAGCGCAGTGCCATACAGGTCGTTACATGGCACAGGTACAGAACGGGGGAAACGCCCTATTGTGATCGCCATGCCACTATGGCGCCAACTGCGGTTTCTGTGTTATTGTACTTTGTAAGGCGCCACATAGTGTACGCAGCGCTGTACAGAGTGAGCATTAATATCACACTACCAGACAGGGCTAGACCAGGTAACTGGGCGTGGGCAGGGCAACATTCTGAAGCTGGCAGGAGTCCATGCGGAATGGGGTCCTATACCCCACTCACATTTTGCATTTACTGCCCCACCCAGGGACAACACAGTCATATGCGCAGTTCTGTCGTTCAGCCATTGACATGTATGATGGCGTCACGTGAAATGGAAGCGTGGTTAGCGTAGCGGTTAGCATTGCTGCCTCAAATCACTGAGGTCTTGAGTTACATTCCTGGTTATGGCCAATGTGTGTGGAGTTTGCATGTTCCCTCCATGGTGATCCCTATGAGTGCTCTGTGTGTGTGTGTGTGTGTGTGTGTGTGTGTGTGTGTCTGGTATGCAATATAGATTGTAAGCTCCACCGCGGCAGACTAATGTCATTGACTGAAATACTCTGTACAACGCTGTGGAATATGTGTGCGCTATATAAATGACTGATAATTAGTAAAATGAGAACCGTTTATTAATGAGGGTTCATAAGTAGAAGTTGGGCGACTTTTCGCTTTTCTTTCCCCCTTTTTCTCTCCGGCCCAGGATACAGGTGCGTCTCTAGGCCTGCACCACCAGGCCGGACCTAGGCACCATGAAATGAGCTACTGTGGTGTTTCCCGGCCGGGGACGGTGTAATGGCCGACGCTAGATGTATTCTGGCGCTGCCTGCACCGTACAGGACAGTCGGCGTCTCTGGAATTCCTCTGTGGAATAGCAGATGGGAGATAAGTAGGTGGATGCGAGGACACGGCAGCCGCGTGGTCGGGATGAATAACGCTCAGTGGCTGTGAGTCTGGGGGCCGCCTCGTCCAGTGAGAGATGCTCAGTGGAGCGGTGTCTGCAGACCCAGCAGTTGCTAGGCAACCAGCGCCGGGCTCTGGGCGGGAACGAGGCCCCGGGATAACAATTACTGTTCGGGAGAACTGACTAGGCTGAGGCCGAGACGTGTCTTTAATGAAATTAACCTTTTTCTGTCAGAATTTTCTACGCTTTGTTAGGCAGTGTCTTTTCTTTTTTTTTAACCCTTTGGGGTTTTTTTTAACCCTTCAACTGTTTTGATGGAAGCAGATCATATTATTTAACCTATTTTTGTTTTAAAAAAAATAAACGATTTGGATTCCAATTGTTCTTTCTGTTTGGATCCATTTTTCCCCAGTGTATATGAAAGGAGCAGCGCTGTATTATTTCTTTCCTCACCATGCGCCGTGCATTTACTGCGCTACGTGTTAACTCTTCCCTGGCCAGGGCGGAAACACGTTTATCTTTTCCGCGCTGAGGTAAAAGTTTTTGCCGGACGTCACTACGTATACTCCGTGACGTCAGACGCCTTATTTTATGAATAAAAAAATCAGCCTAATTGCCAGAGAAATAGGTCCCAAAAAGAGCCAACACTGGGATTCGATCCGGGGTCTACAACAAGACTATGGGGTGATGTGTCAAGTCTTGGAGAGAGAGAAAGTGGAGAAGTGTCTCAAACAAACCAATCCGCTTGTAACTGACATTTATCTAGCACAGTCTGCAATGACAAAACCTGATTGGCTGCTTTGGAAAACCTCCACTTTATCTCTCTCCAAGGCTTGATACATCTCTCCCTATGTCTAATATATTGTTATATATTATGATCACCCCCTTTCTCTTGCCGGGTTAAGTAAATCCCATGAGGGTCCGCTTGCCATATGATGGGCTATTAATGTTGATGCTGATATCTGAATCTATTTCACAGAGACCCTTCTGGTCATGCAGAACATTGGGTCGTTCCGTCCCCCATTATGATAAGGTTATAGCGTCATTTATAAAAGTGCGGCCAGTGAGAAACTCCGGATCCGTCACTACGTAGCATACAGACCTCTTACCGTAACGCAGTGTATTGGTGTAACACCTGGAGCAGGAGAATAGGGCCCTGCCGCCATGTTCCAACGCAGAACGGCACCGCGGGTAAAGAATTACCACAGCGGGAATTATACATGACAGGATTCTGGGGCTTCTCTAATCCCATTGGAAGATTTATTCCTCAAAACAATTAAATCTGCTCCATCTGTTATTATGGGTTCAGTATGATTTACCGACGGTCATAATCCCAACAGCCATTGGCCAACAGTTAAAATACCGACACGGTCAAAATACCGACATTCATTATGTCTCCATGTTCAAAATGCCAACACAGCCATAATACCGACATTTTAAAATACAGACATGGGTTTTTTCTGTGGTTTTTTTGTGTGTGTCAATGTCGACATAGGTCGGCATGAACACCGTCTAAGTGTACCGTGTCCCTTGGCACGGCTCGCTGTGCTCGGCACATTATTATATTCCCCCTCCAGGTCCACTGGGATGGTAAAGTGTGTACAAGTAATCTGTTTTTGGGAAAAAATTATTTAAAAACGCAAGTCGGTATTTTGACATGTCGCCATTTCAAATGATTGTATTCTATGTCGGCATTTGGAACATGTTGGCACTGTCGGTATTGTGTCCGTCGGTAAATCAACTGCTACACGTTATTATGTAGGTAGCTGTTTTATCACTGTGGGGGAGACGTAGCAAACCTTGGAGAGAGATAAAAGTACCAGTCAATCAGCTCCTAACTACCATGCTACAGGCTGTGATTGAAAATGACAGTTAGAGCTGATTGGCTGAAGCGCCGTTTTTCATTTGTAACAATTGATAACAAGAATATCACTTGTTGATAAATCTGCCCCTTACTCAATCCCAACTTTATCTCTCTCCAAGCTGTGATACATCACTCTTACGTCTGTGACACACACAGTGTTGGTGAATATATCTGATCTCTGGGTGGGAAACCAGGGTGGTTGTTCCTGGCAATTAATTAATTCCTGCATCATTAACCAATGAACAGCGCTTTCACCGACATATTATTATTTCCCATCGGATTATCTCCGGGATGAATGGAGTAAATGCCGGAATGATACGCGTCGGGCCACAGTCGCCGTCTCTCTGCGCCGGGTAATGCAGGAGTGTTGACGCGCTATAATTTGAGCGGCATTCTATTTATTCTTACTGACGGCTAGAAATGTTGACTTTATGTTTACCGACTGTCAGTAAATTTACTGCTAGTTGGCCGCGACTCCTCACCGTCCCGCCATTACATCGGAACAGATCTAGTCCTCTGGCCCAGGAGTGGGCGGTGGTTTTAGTATCTGTGCCTGGCAGAGATACAGATACACAAGTGGCACCCAGCAGTCTGTGCCCCCTGGCACGGTCCCATCTAATGGATTAATGTACTTATCTGTATACATTCTGGATAACCCTGATATTTACATCATGTTGCCAGTCTTCCCCATAGTATAGAACCATACGATATTCTGTAGAGGTACCCAGGGTGGGTTCTGTGTAATCAGTGCTGGGTTTTGGCTTCGGGATAGAGGGTTCTGTTATCTCTGCTCCCCCGCTATGCAAAGCTGCTTATATGTGTCTGCATTCTGCTCCTATTAGATCCTGTCGTAGCTTAGGCCGCCCTCCCCCCACCTCCCCGCGCCGCTCACACTCTGCTGTGTATTTATAAAATCTTTTTTTCATTGACTGCAGTAATTACTCGTATCCGACGAGAAAAAATGTAAAATGACACTGAAAGTAAGTAATCCAACGTGTACCGTGTAACGTAAGTCACATAGAGTTCTGTGTAAGCCGTTGGCTGTGGGATATTAGATCATTGCGCACTGTTCCAATGACCTGCGCTGTGCGTCCCATATTACAGTCAGCGGGGGGAGGGGATAAATCTGTATTGGCTCAAAGGCCCCTGCCCCACCTACCCCCCACTCACCTCCTACCCGGTCACCCACAAGAACAGATTCCGTTCCGCCCTAAACCGTGTTATGTTTAAATGTTCATTAAAACGCACTTCATCACCCCAAGGGGGGTGTATCAAACCTTTTGCCTTTAGATGGTTTGATACATCTCCCCCGAGTCTGTTACCCAATACACCGAGCATTTCCCAATAAACGCCGACTGTATCTGCAGAAGCTGATTGTAATATACGTCCCGTCCCCCACCCCACGTCCACGTTATATCTTATCGGGGGAATATTTATGGTTCTAAGTTTCATTTGAAAACAAACTCCCCGATATAATCCGCCACTGGGCGAAGTGTTTCTGTTCATTAATAAGGAGATCAGCGCAGATTTCATCTACTGAGGTTTCTCCGGACAGTCCTGGTCCTTGCAGTAAGAGGCCGGACTGCAGAATGTGCATTTTACTCCCAACGAGGCAGATGGATAAAGGAGATAAAGTGATAATATGGTATTGGAACCTGATCTGGTTTTGGAAATAATGTTTTAACCAACATTAGTGTTTGGGACTGATTCATAGACGGCGCAGATGTGGACTTATGCCGCAGTCGTCGCTGCATCTTTAGGCTGCGTCTACATGCTAATGCAGTGACTTTATGCTAATGCTGTGTCTTTATGCAGAATCTTTATGCTGTGTCTTTAGGCTGCGTCTTTAGGCTGCGTCTTTTTGAAGCATCTTTATGCTGTGTCTTTATGCAGAGTCTTTAGGCTGCGTCTTTATGCTGTGTCTTTTTGCAGCATCTTTATGCTGTGTCCTTAACCTGCATTTTTAGGCTGCGTCTTTAGGTTGTGTCTTTATGCTTTGTCTTTAGGCTAAGTCTTTAGGCTGCATCTTTAGGATGCGTCTTTAGGCTGTGTCTTTATGCTGTGTCTTTATGCTGTGTCTTTAAGCTGTGTCTTTAGGCTGTGTCTTTAGGCTGCATCTTTAGGCTGTGTCTTTAGGCTGCATCTTTATGCCTTGTCTTTAGGCTTCATCGTTAGGCTGTGTCTTTATGCTGTGTCTTTAGGCTGCATCTTTATGCTGTGTCTTTAGGCTGCATCTTTATGCTGTGTCCTTAGGCTGCATCTTTATGCTGTGTCTTTTTGCAGCATCTTTATGCTGTGTCTTATTGCAGCATCTTTATGCTGTGTCTTTAGGCTGTGTCTTTATGCAGAGTCTTTATGCTGTGTCTCATCTTTTTGCCGTGTCCTTAAGTTGCGTTTTTAGGCTGCGTCTTTATGATGTGTCTTTAGGCTGCATCTTTAGGCTGTGTATTTAGGCTGTGTCTTTAGGCCGTGTCTTTATGCTGTGTCTTTAGGCTACGTCTTTAGGCTGCACCTTTAGGCTGCGTCTTTTTGCAGCATCTTTATGCTGTGTCTTTAGGCTGTGTCTTTATGCAGAGTCTTTATGCTGTGTCTCATCTTTATGCCGTGTCCTTAAGTTGTGTTTTTAGGCTGCGTCTTTATGATGTGTCTTTAGGCTTCATCTTTAGGCTGTGTATTTAGTCTGTGTCTTTAGGCCGTGTCTTTATGCTGTGTCTTTAGGCTACGTCTTTAGGCTGCACCTTTAGGCTGCGTCTTTAGGCTGCGTCTTTATGCTGTGTCTTTAGGCTGTATCGTTCTGCTGTGTGCTGTGTCTTTAGGCTGAGTCTTTAGGCTGCGTCTTTAGAATGCGTCTTTAGGCTGTGTCTTTAGGCTGCGTCTTTAGGCTGCATCTTTAGGCTGTGTCTTTAGGCTTCATCGTTAGGCTGTGTCTTTAGGCTGCATCTTTATGCTGTCTTTTTGCAGCATCTTTATGCTGTGTCTTTATGCAGAGTCTTTATGCTGTGTCTCATCTTTATGCCGTGTCCTTAAGTTGCGTTTTTAGGCTGCGTCTTTATGATGTGTCTTTAGGCTGCATCTTTAGGCTGTGTATTTAGGCTGTGTCTTTAGGCCGTGTCTTTAGGCCGTGTCTTTATGCTGTGTCTTTAGGCTGCGTCTTTATGCTGTGTCTTTAGACTGTATCTTTATGCTGTGTGCTGTGTCTTTAGGCTGAGTCTTTAGGCTGCGTCTTTAGGCTGCACCTTTAGGCTGCGTCTTTATGCTGTGTCTTTAGGCTGTATCTTTATGCTGTGTGCTGTGTCTTTAGGCTGCGTCTTTAGGCTGTATCTTTATGCTGTGTCTTTAGGCTACGTTTTTAGGCTGCACCTTTAGGCTGCGTCTTTATGCTGTGTCTTTAGGCTGCACCTTTAGGCTGCGTCTTTGGGCTGCGTCTTTAGGCTGCGTCTTTATGCTGTGTCTTTAGGCTACATTTTTAGGCTGCACCTTTAGGCTGCGTCTTTATGCTGTGTCTTTAGGCTACGTTTTTAGGCTGCACCTTTAGGCTGCGTCTTTATGCTGTGTCTTTATGCTGTGTCTTTAGGCTGTATCTTTATGCTGTGTGTTGTGTATTTAGGCTGCGTCTTTATGCTGTGTCTTTAGGCTGTGTGCTGTATCTTTAGGCTGCATCTATGGTTTAAACAACTGAAATGCCCACCTGTCTGAATATGGTTCCTGTGCACCTGTGTACGCAGCTGTACAGCACCATGCACATGCTAGCTTTGCCACCCTCCTGTTACCTCCCAGGAATGCCCCCTATAATTCTCAGACAGAGTGTTTGATCCTGACGGATGCGCAGAACAAAAAACATTGGTCAGTTGTGTGCCCATTGGCGCTGCATGCAGCTCGGAATCAGGCCCTTAATTGTATTGCAAAGACCACAGCGGGGCTAGTGTCCGTTACTGCTCCGTGTACCAGCAGCAGCGCAGCCCGGACCCCATCACTTCTGAGCAGGACCCCACCTGAAAGTATTGCCCGCTGCACATATGTACCAGCAGCGCTGCCCGAACCCCATTGCTTCATCTGAGCATGATCCCACCTTAAATTATTGCCCACTGTGCACATGTACCAGCAGTAGCGCAGCCCGGTCCCCATCACTTCTGAGCATGACCCCACCTTAAATTATTGCCCACTGTGCACATGTACCAGCAGCAGCGCTGCCCGGACCCCATTGCTTCATCTGAGGATGATCCCACCTTAAATTATTGCCCACTGTGCACATGTACCAGCAGTAGCGCAGCACGGTCCCCATCACTTCTGAGCATGATCCCACCTAAAAGTATTGCCCGCTGTGCACATGTACCAGCAATAACACAGCCCGGTCCCCATTACTTCTGAGCATGACCCCACCTGAAAGTATTGCCCACTGTGCACATGTACCAGCAGTAGCGCAGCCCAGTCCCCATCACTTCTGAGCATGACCCCACCTGAAAGTATTGCCCGCTGCACATATGTACCAGCAGCGCAGCCCGGACCCCATTGCTTCATCTGAGCATGATCCCACCTGAAAGTATTGCCTGCTGCGCACATGTACCAGCAAAAGCGCAGCCCGGTCCCCATCACTTCTGAGCATGACCCCACCTGAAAGTATTGCCCGCTGCGAACATGCACCTGCATCGTTAGTAATTGAACTGTAGCTATTATTATCAATCACATTTATTCCATGTATTTTGTTACAGTAAATGGATATTATAGTAGTTATTATTTGTCTTCATTTCAATTGTTACAATATTCTGTATTATAAATAGCAGCGTTATCTCTTATCTCAGGGCAGAAGGACAGTGCAGGTGTGGTACAAAATGCTGACATTATGTCCACATGCCGACACTACAGAGCAATATGTTCTATAACGCAATGCAAAAATGTATATAACTGCTCTCGTAACTGGTAAATGTTGCACAACATGTGGCATCCCAACTGTTGTGGAACTACACATCCCAGCATGCTTGGTGGTGTAGCTACACAACAGAAGGAGTGCTACATGTTGAATACCCCCTAGGGGGCATTTACTGTAAACATGCAGCTGGTGCAGTGTCACGGTACCTTGTGTTTGCTTGCCTACCGAGCCAGCGTGTTTTAGTTTTGTAGCTGCGGCAAATATTACAACACAATGACATCTGGACGCTGGTGGTTTGTGTGAGTAGCTCTCAGAGCCGGTACTAGCACAGCGGCTATCACGCATCTCCTCTGAATGATGTCAAGTTAATATCATTTCATAGTATTAAGGGAGGACACGTTGCATCCAAGTGAGCGTAGTAATTGCATTGTACGTCCTGCTGATAGCGCGCACCCTGGTGTCGATCAAGGGGACATTATCAGATCAGCATAATACAATTCTTTACTTCCTGTAATGCAAACCGTCCACTCTCGTAGCAACATTAACCAGACACTCAGGGACTTCTGCAAATGGTGTCTTCTGCACGGAACGTCTACTGATTATTGTTCTACATTTTCCTAGTGAGATCATATACAGTGTTTTCATGTACATACCATATACATGACATATATCACATATTCATAGTTGAGCAGCATGCCCCACATGACAGATCTTAATTCCTGGGGGACCGCTATGGGTTCATAATAGGCCCTGCTTTTGTCCAGCTCAAAGTGTTCCTTTTCTTTACAGGAGGATCCCAATGCTTCTCAAAAGGTCCAGGATCTTCCCAAGGCTTGCCTGAAGGACGAGGAGCCCTTCAACATACAGAACTCTCTATCTCCGAAGCTGGAGAGTGGTAAAGGGGACCCGGACATTGTGGATGTCAACTGTGTCCTTAATAACTTAACATGAGGAGAGACAGAGATAGAGAAATCTCTTGGAAGATGTGTGTGCCATCTTCTCTTAACTTCTTCAGTGCTGAAGGAGCTGGTGACGGAACAAATCACAGTCCCCTCCAGCACTGACTTGGGTTTAATGTTTCATTACCACAACACCCCTCTAATGTGCCCCCTCCCCTCCCCAGCCCTTGGCATGCTTTGGTGTATTTTGTACAGAGATATGCAAAAAGATGAAACAGTGCTTTGGAGATGTTGACGAACCAGATCTGGTGTAATGAGGATGGGCAAAATTAGGCTGAAGTTCACCATTTGTCTCATATAATTACACTATACAAAGAGGAAACTTTGATGAGGTTTAATTAGTAAAGATGTATTAGTCTTGGGTTAGGTTTAGGTTTGAGTGGAATTGCATCCGTCCGCTACAAGCGGTGAAAGCCACTCGAGTCTCACCACAAAACGCGTTGGGTTTGCAGCAGTGCACCTAGATGAAGCTTCCAAGTGCACTTCAAGGTACGCAACTACTCTCCGCTCTTGAGAGACGTCTTAGTATAGGTTGGTGGAGAGGCGCAATGTGCAAAAAAATGTAAATATCCCCACCCTCTACCACTCCGGTACCACTCCTTTCATCAAATAAACTTTTACATTTTTCCTAAAATACTGCGCTATTTAGTCTCTTTTGTTTCGTTTTTATTATGGCGGCATTGGGACACATTCCACATATTTTTTTTGTGGGACGATTTTTATTACTTTGCTCGAAATACAACTAGAACCGTGCAACATGGAGGCACAGAATGCGTCTTATTTAAGCGTGCTCGCTACCCACTACTATCTTGTTACATTATCTCACTCTGCAAAAGGAAATCTAATTTTTGCACTGTTCTATCGATAGTTAATGAGGCCCTCGCGGCAATCTCCTGCCATCACCAACATCTTACTCCGTAAACCTGTGCACTTTTGCAGGGATATGGGTGCACTTGTGCAAATCGCAGCGTGCAGTAAGACCAGAGCTGGTTTTGCATCTTGGCTGCTTTGTGAATGAGACTCCAGTAGGTAGAGCCAATTTTCAATAGCCTCTTGGAGCCGGTGACATCATGCAGTCTATGGGTTCACCGACTCCAGAGAGGTACTTTTTGGTTTTCTCATACTTACCAACTCTCCCAAAATATCGGGGGCTCTCCCGGACTCCCAAGAGAGTGAACCAGTTTGCGGTCTGCAGCCCACTTCTTGAGTGAAATGGGCTGTACGGGGGTTTAATGATGCGATTTGCGTTGAATTGCAATATTGTGACACCACCCCTTGCTGCACAATGCGCGGCTTTGTACAGCAGGGGACGGGAACACGATGATCTGATCATGGCACCATGCCAGTCCCCTCACACCTCTGGTGGTGCATTTCAAGTTGGCAAGTATTGCTTTTGTTGAGACTATGGGTTCACTTTGACCAGATAACACAGATGACAGACAGTGATATAACTGAGTTGCACTGAAGGGTAAATAGAAGGATGATGTCACTAATTACCCAGTCCTGTTACTTGAGTTTATACTCGTTAGTGCACTCGTCATTACACACAGTGGACACAGAGTTTTTGTGCCAATATTAACGTGAATTGCTGCCTAAGGACTGATGACATTTAAGATGGATGTGACTACATCCCCTGTATAGAACGCACTTACATCTTCAGCGTATAGTCTAAACCTCATGTTCTTTGTGCCTCACGCCACGGAAAGTGGCTGGAAGAAGACAAAAAGCAAAATGTAAATGAGTCTAACGTCTGCACGCTGAGGTCAGGCTGATGTTCCTTACACAAGCGATATATAGTGACCCAATACGTTTCCACAAGACGAAACACTGAGGTGAATTCACAAGCATGTAACAAGTATGTCCCAGAATACAGGGCTAATCCTGCTTCCCGTAATCCGCAGTCAGGCGGCGTTGTTACCTTAATGTAATGTAAAGTCTTGAGGTTACTGGTCTTATCTTCTTTTAATCCTCTTTCCTCGATAGGAACAGTAGAGCGGATAAATAAATACTAGACAAGATTGGCCCTGTCTGTTCCAGGCTCCTGTGCCGTAGGCAAGGAACAGGTTATCCGTTTTATAGGAAAGAGTGGGGTTCTTACACTTGGGGCCTTCATATCCCAATTGGCCTTACACAGGGGAAGAGGCCACACAAGATGATGGTAATAGATGGTATGCAGTGATTGAGTGTCTAACATTAGCTGGAAATGCAATCAGTGGTGCAAGAGGATCAACTGCGAAGAATTAACGATCATATAATGTTAGTAGAAGGGAGATGACAGGCACGTGGCTGGAGATCAATATTGGTGATTGGCCAGTTGGAAAGGAGGTGGCTGAAGATCAATATTGGTGATTGGCCAGTTGGAAAGGAGGTAGCTGGTGATTAATGTTGGCGATTGGCCAGGTGGAAAGGAGGTGGCTGGTGATCAATGTTGGCAATTGGCCAGTTGGAAAGAAGGCAGGTGGTGATGTTGGTGATGGGCCAGGTGGAAAGGAGGTGGCTGGTAATCAGTGTTGGAGATTAACCAGGTGGAAAGGAGGTGGCTGGTAATCAGTGTTGGCGGTTGACCAGTTGGAAAGAAGGCAGATGGTGATGTTGGCGATTGACCGGTTGGAAAGGAGGTGGCTGGTGATCAATGTTGGCGGTTGACCAGTTGGAAAGAAGGCAGAGGGTGATGTTGGCGATTGACCGGTTGGAAAGAAGGCAGATGGTGATGTTGGCGATTGACCGGTTGGAAAGGAGGTGGCTGGTGATCAATGTTGGCGGTTGACCAGTTGGAAAGAAGGCAGAGGGTGATGTTGGCGATTGACCGGTTGGAAAGAAGGCAGATGGTGATGTTGGCGATTGACCGGTTGGAAAGGAGGTGGCTGGTGATCAATGTTGGCGGTTGACCAGTTGGAAAGAAGGCAGAGGGTGATGTTGGCGATTGACCGGTTGGAAAGAAGGCAGATGGTGATGTTGGCGATTGACCGGTTGGAAAGGAGGTGGCTGGTGATTAATGTTGGTGATTGACCAGTTGGAAAAGGAGGTGGCTGGTGATCAATGTTGGCGATTGGTCAGTTGGAAAGGAGGCGGCTGGTGATCAGTGTTGGTGATTGGTCAGTTGGAAAGTTGGTGACTAGTGATTAATGTTGGCGATTGGCCAGTTGACAAGGAGGCGGCTGATGTTCAGTGTAGGCGATTGGCCAGCTGAATAGAAATTGGCCAGTGATCAGTATTGATACAGAAGTGACAGATAAGAAAACACCTCTACCTTAATTAAATGTTTCCTCTTTTATATGATATATTGTGACAGGGGTTGTCATATATCACAGTCCTGCCATCCTGTCATTGGGCCTGATTCATATTTGCATGCAGACCAGATGGTTTCAGCACAAATCCGATGTTCAGAATGGGTCTTGTGATGTCGCTCACAGCCCACTGTCAGCCGCAGCCGTTTGGGGGGCAGCACCCAGCACCGTTCTTCAAAACGGGGGAGTGTCATCCCCGTTTTGGAAGCGCGATGGGTCCAAGGTCTGTGTCCTCGGATGCAGACTTCCTGGACCCCGTTGTCCAGCTTCAGCTTACGCAGGCTGGCCGGTGCCTGTAACTATGGTGAATCGTGACTGATGGTCGCAATGGTGATCCAAAGCGCACTCGGATCCTCGGTGCCGCTAACGGGCGGCGGCCATCTCCTACAGGCGCCTCCTGCTGCATTAGAAGTGGAATTAGACGGAATTGCAGAGCCGCTTCCTTGCGTCGGTGCAATTGATACAAACATGAATGAGGCCCATTGTTCTGAGAGAAGTAGATGAGCACTTGACCTGTAATGCGTGTTGTTTGGCGTGTGCGTGTGTGCCCCCGCGTCTTCCGCTTGAGTCGGCCACGTGCCCCCTTGTACTACTGCCATGTGTGATTTCTAAAAAACAAAAAAGAAAAAGAAAACCTTTGCTGACTTTTTTTGTACTTTCACCCAACTTTTTTTGGAAATACTGTAATATAAAGAGAATAAAAGGAAAAATCCAAATAAAATGTTTTTAAAGTTACGATTTTCTCTGTCTTTACTCACACGATCCTTGTGCTATATGTAATGCGGCTTTACGGGGGGGGAGGGGGGGGGGCTGGCAATAGGGGTAGGGGTCATTCCGCTCATCCCAGGGCCGTGATCTCCCAAATGAGACTTGTTGCAGAGAAATGAAATGGCTGACGCAGAGCTGAGCGCACGTAATTACGTGCAGGAAGATAAATGCGTATAGATGTGAAAACCTGCGTAACTACCCGTACGCGCAACGCTGCGTGGTCTGCAATTACTTCAACAAGCTCATGACACATCCTAGCCTCTATGCAAATGTCCTGTTACCACCCAGTGCGACGAGGCAGCCACAGGCGGAGATGCGATCGTGCTGCGTAGGACTCGGCATCACCCGGAGTTCCATGCGCTCGGTTGCAAAGCGCTGAACCACCCCCTAAGTATTTTTGATCTATATTTTACCATTTCAATTCAATTTACTTTTATTAAATTACTGGAACTGGTAGCTTGGTCGGTTAAGGTGAAGGAAGGCTGGGGAGGCCACGTGCTGGGGAGTAGCACGTGGGCGCCCCATGGGGCGGTAGTACTGGTATAGTCCCCACTGACTGCCAGCATTCCGGCCATCGGTATTACATACTGAATCCCTACGTACATATCTACAATTCTAACACGTATTCCACGCCTGCCAATCATTTCTTACAGGAACAATTAAGCCTGGAGAAGGCATAGAGAAGTGATAAAGCGGTGATAATTGCAAGGTGATAACGCACCAGCCAATCAGCGCCAATATGTAAATTGACTGTTATGAGCTGATTGGCTGGTGCGTTATCACTTATCACTGGTTTATCACTTCTCCAGGTTAATATATCTGCCCCTCTGTACCAAGAACTCAACTAGCTGCAGTACAGCAGAGGTTCTGTGGGAGATAAGTGACATGGTTAAATGCAGTGTGGCGCCACCTGCTGGTAATACAGTATCTCACATGACATTGAGAAATCTGGGTCACAGGTTTGCGGCACCCCCGACGTGCTGAGTTGGTTCACAGCAGCTTATTAGATATTTCCAGCTGTCCCCGGTTTCTGATGGTAGTCAGGGATTTCAGTGGCAGTCCTGTAATTGCTATTAATGCTGCTAATAACTTACTGGGCATCACCTTTACCTTCCATCTCCTTACTGTGCATTACTGGCACTATCCAGCATCATACTAGGCATTGCTATTACGCATCAGCTTGTTTTTGGCATTGCAGATTACAATGAGAAGACATTATTACTGCTGGCCACTGTGCTGGGCATTGTCAGTATAAATGGCAGTTTGGATCTTTGTGGAAATTACCAGCAACATATTAGGCTGATTCTGAGGCAGATGTACTGTAAGTGGGTTTGCAGATGGATCTCGTGGATTTCAGGATACTGTACATGTGCTGCAGACAAAGTGGTGAGCGCATAAGCCTAAGTAAGTAGGCTCTTTGCCCCCCAGGCCAGTTTTGCCAGCCTTAAGCAGGGTAACCAACCAAACAAGAACGCTACTGTGGGGGGAAATACTATGTGGTATAGAATGAACAAGGGCTCTAGAGCACTACTGAGGGGCATAAAATGAACTCGGGCAGGCTTTGGGGCATAAAATTAACCAGGGCACTACTATGGGGCATAAAATCAACTAAGGCACTGCTATGGGGCAAAAACTGAATTCGGGCACTGCTATGGGGCATAAAATGAACCAGGGCACAACTATGGTGCATATAGTGAATCAGGGCACTACTACGGGGCCTAAAGTAAACCAAGGCACTACTATGGGACATAAAATGAACCAGGGCACTGCTGTGGGACATAAACTGAACCAGGGCACTTCTATGGGGCATAAAATGAACCAGGGCACTGCTATGGGGCATAAAATCAACTAAAACACTGCTACGAGGCAAAAAAAATTAACCAGGGCACTGCTATGGGACATAAAATGAACTTGGCAACTGCTATGGGGCATAAAATTAACCAGGGCACAACTATGGTGCATATAGTGAATCAGGGCACTAGTACGGGGCATAAAATGAGCCAGGGCACTACTATGGGGCATAAAGTAAACCAAGGCACTACTATGGGACATAAAATGAACCAGGGCACTGCTATGGGGACATAAAATGAACCAGGGCACTGCTATGGGGACATAAAATGAACCAGGGCACTGTTATGGGGAATAAAATGAACCAGGTAACAACTATGGTGCATATAGTGAATCAGGGCAGAACTACTAGGGTGCATAAAGTAAACCAAGGCACTACTATGGGACATAAAATGAACCAGGGCACTGCTATGGGGCATAAAATCAACTAAAGCACTGCTATGAGGCAAAAAAATTAACCAGGGCACTGCTATGGGGCATAAAATGAACTTGGCAACTGCTATGGGGCATAAAATTAACCAGGGCACAACTATGGTGCATATAGTGAATCAGGGCACTAGTACGGGGCATAAAATGAGCCAGGGCACTACTATGGGGCATAAAGTAAACCAAGGCAGCACTAATGGGACATAAAATGAACCAGGGCACTGCTATGGGGACATAAAATGAACCAGGGCACTGCTATGGGGACATAAAATGAACCAGGGCACTGCTATGGTGCATAAAATAAATCAGGGCACTATTGTGGCGTATAAAATGAGCCAGGGCACTACTATGGAGCATAAAATGAGCCAGGGCACTGCTATGGGGCATAAAGTGAACCAGGGCACTACTATGGGACATAAAATGAACCAGGGCACTGCAATGGGGCATAAAGTGAGCCACGGCACTGCTATGAGACATAACATGAACCAGGGCACTGCTATGGGGCATAAAGTGATATAGGACACTGTTTTGGGCATAACATAAACCAGGGCACTACTATGGGGCATAAAATTAACTAGAGTACTACTATGGGACATAACATGAGGCAGGGCATTACTATGGGGCATAAAATTAACCAGGGCACTACTATGGGGTATAAAATTAACCAGGGCACTACTATGGGGCATAAAATAAACCACAACATTACTATGGTGTCCCACAAGGTTCTATACTATCCCCCATGCTTTTTGCAGTATACATGCTCCCATTGGGCGAAATAATCAGGCGCCATGGCCTGGTCTACTACTGTTATGCAGATGATACACAACTGTACTTGTCCTTTGCTCCGGGCACTGATAACCCAATAGCAATCCTAAATGGCTGTCTAGCTGAGCTACAGGAGTAGATGAGCGCCAGTTGGCTGCGACTGAACCCGGATAAAACAGAGGTCCTTATGATACTGTCACAATCCTGACTGTAGGTTTATACTTGGTGACTTACCCCTGCCATCTGTCCTGGATCCTGTGTCTTTTCACTCACGGAGTTAAACAGCTTGTCAGCACTATGAGTATTCCTGAGTTCTCTGCCTGAGAGGTAATCAGCTCCACCTGTGGTGGTCTCCTGTGTGAGGCTGAATTCAGTAATCTAAAAGCAAGCATCCTGTGTTTTGCAGAAGTCCAGGCTTCAGTGTTCTCTTGGCCTGCTAGGCCTCATTCTACATTACAGCCTTGGCTAGAGTAGTCACATGTCAGTGACATCACCTAATCCTGCCCACCAATCATCAAGGACCAGGAAGTATAAATCAGGAGGCTGAGTTACAATCTGGGCCAGTTCCTTGTGTCACATACAGCCTTGTGTGAGTCTGAAAAGCTGAGCTCCCTAAAGGTAACCTTTGTACCTAAGTTCCTGTGGAAACTCTGTTCCCTTGTTACCGTATGGTTTACCTTTGTGTTGCCATTGATTTCACCATTTCCCTGAGTCTCAATGTAAAGGCACAGCTGCAGTGTTTTGTCTTAAAGGCACAGTACAGAATTCCGTGTTCTCCACTAATACCACAGTTGTCGTGTTTCAGTTTTACTACTGTTGTAGTTGGGATCTCCAGAGCTCAGTACCTCCGTGCCTCAGTACCTCCGTGCCTCAGTACCTCCGTGCCTCAGTACCTCCGTGCTTCCAGCACCTCCGTGCCTCAGTACCTCCGTGCCTCAGTACCTCCGTGCTACCAGCACCTCGTGCCTCAGTACCTCAGTACCTCCGTGCTTCCAGCACCTCCGTGCCTCAGCACTTCCGTGCCTCAGTACCTCCGTGCTTCCAGCACCTCCGTGCCTCAGTACCTCCGTGCCTCAGTACCTCCGTGCTTCCAGCACCTCGTGCCTCAGCATCTCTGTGCTTCCAGCATCTCCGTGTTTCAGTACCTCCGTGCCTCCACGCACCCCAGTGCCTCCACGTACCTCCGTGCCTCCACGCACCTCAGTGTCTCCACGCACCTCAGTGTCTCCAAGCACCTCAGTGTCTCCAAGCACCTCAGTGTCTCCAAGCACCTCAGTGTCCGCAAGCACCTCAGTGTCCGCAAGCACCTCAGTGTCCGCAAGCACCTCAGTGTCCGCAAGCACCTCAGTGTCCGCAAGCACCTCAGTGTCCGCAAGCACCTCAGTGTCTCCAAGCACCCCGTTAGCACAATTATACCTGGTATTCTTCACTGATTCATCAGTGCCTTTCCAGTTCTGTCTTTCAGGAGACCTTCAGCATGCCTCCTGTCTGCCGACCTAATCCTGCATGAGGAGAACCTAGATTCGGCCATCTCTGCTGCGGTTCCTCTTCCCAGTCACCGGAGGAAACCCTGAGTCCACAGCATTTCAGAACCAGGTCAGTGGTAGTATTCACATAATCCTCCAGTCGCCCGCACAGACTTCACTACACCGGGTTCACAAAAACCTCAGTCATGACAGTAGGAACTGGCCACATGGACCCGGCCGAAAGTGTTAGTCTGACGCATGACCTCCTAAGCAATATTGCAGGACGCTTGGAAGGTCTGGAGTCGACTCAGCATCGATTGGCACAGTGTCTGCAGCGGAATTCGTCCTCCAGTGATTCTATGACCTTCTGCTCTAAGACTCCTGACCAACTGCAGATTTTCTACCAGATGTTACTACAGTTACAAGAACTTTTGTCTAGTATTCTCTCTGTGATGCCTGATCTCCTCAGGAATACTACCAACGTTGTTGATCCTGTTTTGTCCCATCCAGTTAATAGAGTCTCTTCCTCTGCGCAAGGGAAAGTTTTTCATCAGAGCTATCCACGGCCCAAGCTCTCTGAAGCTGAACGTCAGCGGCGTAAGGAGCTACATCTCTGTCTTTACTGTGGAAATTCTGGTCATTTTGTTAAAGACTGCATTCTTCGCAAGCCAGGTAATAGTGACAAATCTCAGTATCATAGTGCTCATGTCTACAAGTCATCCACAGTATCCGATTCTTCTGCTGCTGACGGGGGTATCAAGAAGGCTACTCTTCTGAGAGAGACTCAAATTTATGACTGGGGTCCGGTGGTTAAAAGACCTTATCCCAAGTTGGGTGTCCAGAGAAGAATGTTCAAGCCATTTACAGTCACAGAGGAGTCCGTGTCCACAGACCCAGGAGGGGCGTTTTCAGAGCGTCCAGCCCCAGGAGGGGCGTTTTCAGAGCGTCCAGCCCCAGGAGGGGCGTCTTCAGAGCATCCAGCCCCAGGAGGGGCGTCTTCAGAGCGTCCAGCCCCAGGAGGGGCGTCTTCAGAGCGTCCAGCCCCAGAGAGTCTTCAGAGTGCTGCCCAGCCAGTGAGTCTACAGAGTGCTGCCCAGCCAGTGAGTCTACAGAGTGCTGCCCAGCCAGTGAGTCTACAGAGTGCTGCCCAGCCAGTGAGTCTACAGAGTGCTGCCCAGCCAGTGAGTCTACAGAGTGCTGCCCAGCCAGAGATTCTACAGAGTGCTGCCCAGCCAGAGATTCTACAGAGTGCTGCCCAGCCAGAGATTCTACAGAGTGCTGCCCAGCCAGAGATTCTACAGAGTGCTGCCCAGCCCCGTGAAGAGGGGGCTCTTGCCTCAGCCCAGCCCCGTGAAGAGGGGGCTCTTGCCTCAGCCCAGCCCTGTGAAGAAAGGGCTCAGCCCGTCCCGGTTCCAGCCGGTCCAGCAATATTCCAGGCCCTGCCTGGTCAGTCCGTCCCGGTTCCAGCCGGTCCAGCAATACTCCAGGCCCAGCCTGGTCAGTCCGTCCCGGTTCCAGCCGGTCCAGCAATACTCCAGGTTCTGCCTGGTCAGTCCGTCCCGGTTCCAGCCGGTCCAGCAATACTCCAGGCCCAGCCTGGTCAGTCCGTCCCGGTTCCAGCCGGTCCAGCAATACTCCAGGCTCCGCCTGGTCAGTCCGTCCCGGTTCCAGCCGGTCCAGCAATACTCCAGGACCAGCCTGGTCCGTCTCCTTTGGCTCCAGCCAATCCAAGTATCCTCGGATCCAATCCAGTCCTACTCGTCCAGCCAAAGCTTTCTTCAGTTTCATCCTCTAAGCTTTCGTCTGATGGTTTTCCACCTATTTACTTTGATGGAGATTTATTGCAATATGCCGCTCTGGTTGAACAATTTCTCTCTCGGATGGAGTCTGATCCTTTAGGTGCAATAACTCCTTCCAACGTTACTCGATATCTGTTCCTGGCATTCAGAGGAAGAGCTTTGGAGTGGGCCAACATGCTCTTTGAGAGTAATGATCCTGTGTTCCATGACTTACAGACTTTTAGTAACGCTGTAGTTAAAGAATTTAGTCCTAAACCTTTGGAACCTTCTACAGTTTATTCCTCAGTCCTTTCGGATGAAAGAAATTCCAGTCTTGTCTATGATGGATGGTCTACCTGTTCTGAAGATGAAGATCAGGAAGACTTCTAAAGAATCCAGCTTAAGTTTTGTTCTGGACCCTCTGGTTTCCACTTTTTAGAAGCTTTGTGTACAAGTTATTCATCAAGTTCCCCTAAGATTCAAGATGGGTGTCCGGAGTCCACCCTTGAAGAGGGGGATACTGTCACAATCCTGACTGTAGGTTTATATTTGGTGACTTACCCCTGCCATCTGTCCTGGATCCTGTGTCTTTTCACTCACGGAGTTAAACAGCTTGTCAGCACTATGAGTATTCCTGAGTTCTCTGCCTGAGAGGTAATCAGCTCCACCTGTGGTGGTCTCCTGTGTGAGGCTGAATTCAGTAATCTAAAAGC
Organism: Pseudophryne corroboree; assembly: GCF_028390025.1. Lineage (NCBI taxonomy): Eukaryota > Metazoa > Chordata > Amphibia > Anura > Myobatrachidae > Pseudophryne > Pseudophryne corroboree. The sequence goes on from NC_086448.1 coordinate 835,883,286, forward strand.
AAGCATCCTGTGTTTTGCAGAAGTCCAGGCTTCAGTGTTCTCTTGGCCTGCTAGGCCTCATTCTACATTACAGCCTTGGCTAGAGTAGTCACATGTCAGTGACATCACCTAATCCTGCCCACCAATCATCAAGGACCAGGAAGTATAAATCAGGAGGCTGAGTTACAATCTGGGCCAGTTCCTTGTGTCACATACAGCCTTGTGTGAGTCTGAAAAGCTGAGCTCCCTAAAGGTAACCTTTGTACCTAAGTTCCTGTGGAAACTCTGTTCCCTTGTTACCGTATGGTTTACCTTTGTGTTGCCATTGATTTCACCATTTCCCTGAGTCTCAATGTAAAGGCACAGCTGCAGTGTTTTGTCTTAAAGGCACAGTACAGAATTCCGTGTTCTCCACTAATACCACAGTTGTCGTGTTTCAGTTTTACTACTGTTGTAGTTGGGATCTCCAGAGCTCAGTACCTCCGTGCCTCAGTACCTCCGTGCCTCAGTACCTCCGTGCCTCAGTACCTCCGTGCTTCCAGCACCTCCGTGCCTCAGTACCTCCGTGCCTCAGTACCTCCGTGCTTCCAGCACCTCGTGCCTCAGTACCTCAGTACCTCCGTGCTTCCAGCACCTCCGTGCCTCAGCACTTCCGTGCCTCAGTACCTCCGTGCTTCCAGCACCTCCGTGCCTCAGTACCTCCGTGCCTCAGTACCTCCGTGCTTCCAGCACCTCGTGCCTCAGCATCTCCGTGCTTCCAGCATCTCCGTGTTTCAGTACCTCCGTGCCTCCACGCACCCCAGTGCCTCCACGTACCTCCGTGCCTCCACGCACCTCAGTGTCTCCACGCACCTCAGTGTCTCCAAGCACCTCAGTGTCTCCAAGCACCTCAGTGTCTCCAAGCACCTCAGTGTCTCCAAGCACCTCAGTGTCCGCAAGCACCTCAGTGTCCGCAAGCACCTCAGTGTCCGCAAGCACCTCAGTGTCCGCAAGCACCTCAGTGTCCGCAAGCACCTCAGTGTCTCCAAGCACCCCGTTAGCACAATTATACCTGGTATTCTTCACTGATTCATCAGTGCCTTTCCAGTTCTGTCTTTCAGGAGACCTTCAGCATGCCTCCTGTCTGCCGACCTAATCCTGCATGAGGAGAACCTAGATTCGGCCATCTCTGCTGCGGTTCCTCTTCCCAGTCACCGGAGGAAACCCTGAGTCCACAGCATTTCAGAACCAGGTCAGTGGTAGTATTCACATAATCCTCCAGTCGCCCGCACAGACTTCACTACACCGGGTTCACAAAAACCTCAGTCATGACAGATACGACCGCAACATCAAAGGACAAGACTGCAGCATAGCCAACCAACTGGACTTACACTCGGGGATTCAGAATTACAGACCAGTGATCGTGTGCGGAATCTTGGTGTTGTCCTGGATGGTGGCTTGACACTTAAACATCAGATATCAGCCACAATCAAATCCTCATTCTTTCACCTGAGGAACATAGCCAGAATCAAGCACTTAATTCCCTCAGATGATCTGCCAAAAGTCATCCATGCATTTGTATCATCTCGATTAGACTACTGTAATGCCCTCTACCTTGGTCTCCCAGCAAAAGAATTGCACCGCTTACAGCTGGTGCAAAACACAGCTGCCAGTCTGTTAACCAACCAGCCCCATTCTAGCCACATAACACCCATCCTCTACTCTAGGGGTGGGCAACAGGCGGCCCGCGGCCGATCCTGCCTGGCCTGCTGTGCCCCACCAGAGTGCAATGACAAGCGGCCCGACATGCCGCTTGTCATTGCACTGCTCTCAGACGCGGCGCCGCTGAGGAAATCCCGGTCACGTCACAGGGTCAGCTGACCGGGATTTCCTCTGTTATCATGCACTGGGAGGCACGGGGGCGGGCACTGCAGTGAGCAGGAGCAGCGGCTGAGAAGCGGCGGCCAGTGAGGAGAGGAAGCGGCGGGCAGCGAGCGGGAGCAGGAGAGGCCACATCAGCAGTGACTCCGGCCGGCAGCAGCGCAGATCATCGGACAGCGGGGATCGTCTGCCACTGTGACAAACAGGTAAACCCCCTGTCCGGCCAGCCCCTGGATCACTGCTTAAGCTGCCATGTAGGTTTAGGGGTGGGGAGGGAGGGGAGTTAAAAACTGCAATATGGGTTTAGGGGAGGGGGGGGGACAGGGGGTAGGGACTGTCTGCCGTAATGTGTAAAAAGGGGGCGCTGTCTGCCGTAATGTGTAAAAAGGGGACGCTGTCTGCCGTAATGTAAAAACGGGGGCGCTGTCTGCCGTAATGTGTAAAAACGGGACGCTGTCTGCCGTAATGTGTAAAAACGGGGGCGCTGTCTGCCGTAATGTATAAAACGGGGGCGCTGTCTGCCGTAATGTATAAAAACGGGGGCGCTGTCTGCCGTAATGTGTAAAAATAAGAATTTACTTACCGATAATTCTATTTCTCGGAGTCCGTAGTGGATGCTGGGGTTCCTGAAAGGACCATGGGGAATAGCGGCTCCGCAGGAGACAGGGCACAAAAAAGTAAAGCTTTACTAGGTCAGGTGGTGTGCACTGGCTCCTCCCCCTATGACCCTCCTCCAGACTCCAGTTAGGTACTGTGCCCGGACGAGCATACACAATAAGGGAGGCATTTTGAATCCCGGGTAAGACTCATACCAGCCACACCAATCACACCGTACAACTTGTGATCTAAACCCAGTTAACAGTATGACAACAGAAAGGGCCTCTTAAAGATGGCTCCTTAACAATAACCCGAATTAGTTAACAATAACTATGTACAAGTATTGCAGATAATCCGCACTTGGGATGGGCGCCCAGCATCCACTACGGACTCCGAGAAATAGAATTATCGGTAAGTAAATTCTTATTTTCTCTATCGTCCTAAGTGGATGCTGGGGTTCCTGAAAGGACCATGGGGATTATACCAAAGCTCCCAAACGGGCGGGAGAGTGCGGATGACTCTGCAGCACCGAATGAGAGAACTCCAGGTCCTCCTTTGCCAGGGTATCAAATTTGTAAAATTTTACAAACGTGTTCTCCCCCGACCACGTAGCTGCTCGGCAGAGTTGTAATGCCGAGACCCCTCGGGCAGCCGCCCAAGATGAGCCCACCTTCCTTGTGGAGTGGGCTTTTACAGTTTTAGGCTGTGGCAGGCCTGCCACAGAATGTGCAAGTTGAATTGTGTTACAAATCCAACGAGCAATCGACTGCTTAGAAGCAGGTGCGCCCAACTTGTTGGGTGCATACAATATAAACAGCGAGTCAGATTTTCTGACTCCAGCCGTCCTTGCAATGTATATTTTTAAGGCTCTGACAACGTCCAACAACTTGGAGTCCTCCAAGTCGCTAGTGGCCGCAGGCACCACAATAGGTTGGTTCAGATGAAATGCTGATACCACTTTAGGGAGAAAATGCGGACGAGTCCGCAGTTCTGCCCTATCCGAATGGAAGATTAGATAAGGACTTTTATAAGATAAAGCCGCCAATTCAGATACTCTCCTGGCAGAGGCCAGGGCTAGTAACATAGTCACTTTCAATGTGAGATATTTCAAATCCACCTTTTTCAATGGTTCAAACCAATGGGATTTGAGGAAATCTAAAACTACATTTAGATCCCACGGTGCCACCGGAGGCACCACAGGAGGCTGTATATGCAGTACTCCCTTGACAAAAGTCTGGACCTCAGGGACAGAGGCCAATTCTTTTTGGAAGAATATTGACAGGGCCGAAATTTGAACCTTAATGGATCCCAATTTGAGACCCATAGATAATCCTGATTGCAGGAAATGTAGGAAACGACCCAGTTGGAATTCCTCCGTCGGAACCCTCCGATCCTCGCACCACGCTACATATTTTCGCCAAATGCGGTGATAATGTTTCACGGTGACTTCCTTCCGTGCCTTAATCAAGGTAGGAATGACTTCTTCTGGAATGCCTTTCCCTTTTAGGATCTGGCGTTCAACCGCCATGCCGTCAAACGCAGCCGCGGTAAGTCTTGAAAAAGACAGGGACCCTGCTGTAGCAGGTCCCTTCTCAGAGGTAGAGGCCACGGTTCGTCCGTGAGCATCTCTTGAAGTTCCGGATACCAAGTCCTTCTCGGCCAATCCGGAACCACTAGTATTGTTCTTACTCTTCTTTGCCGTATGATCTTCAATACCTTTGGTATGAGCGGCAGAGGAGGAAACACATACACTGACTGGTACACCCAAGGAGTTACCAGTGCGTCCACAGCTATTGCCTGTGGATCTCTTGACCTGGCGCAATATTTGTCCAGTTTCTTGTTGAGGCGAGACGCCATCATGTCTACAATTGGTCTTTCCCAACGGTCTATTAACATGTTGAAGACTTCTGGATGTAGACCCCACTCTCCCGGATGAAGATCGTGTCTGCTGAGGAAGTCTGCTTCCCAGTTGTCCACGCCCGGGATGAACACTGCTGACAGTGCTATCACGTGATTCTCCGCCCAGCGAAGAATCTTGGCAGCTTCTGCCATTGCACTCCTGCTTCTTGTGCCGCCCTGCCTGTTTACATGGGCGACCGCCGTGATGTTGTCCGACTGAATCAACACCGGCTTTCCTTGCAGGAGAAGTTCCGCCTGGCTTAGAGCATTGTAGATTGCTCTTAGTTCCAGAATGTTTATGTGAAGAGACTTTTCCAGGCTCGACCACACTCCCTGGAAGTTTCTTCCTTGTGTGACTGCTCCCCAGCCTCTCAGGCTGGCGTCCGTGGTCACCAGGATCCAATCCTGAATGCCGAATCTGCGGCCTTCTAATAGGTGAGCCTTCTGCAACCACCACAGAAGTGACACCCTTGTCTTTGGTGACAGGGTTATTCGCAGGTGCATCTGCAGATGCGACCCTGACCATTTGTCCAACAGATCCCTTTGGAATATTCTTGCATGGAATCTGCCGAATGGAATTGCTTCGTAAGAAGCCACCATTTTTCCCAGGACTCTTGTGCATTGATGTACTGACACTTTTCCTGGTTTTAGGAGGTTCCTGACCAGATCGGATAACTCCTTGGCTTTTTCCTCTGGAAGGAAAACCTTTTTCTGAACCGTGTCCAGAATCATTCCTAGGAACAGCAGACGAGTTGTCGGGATTAAATGGGATTTTGGAATATTCAGAATCCACCCGTGTTGTCTTAGCACCTCTTGAGATAGTGCTAAAGCTGTCTCCAGCTGTTCTCTGGACCTTGCCCTTATTAGGAGATCGTCCAAGTATGGGATAACTAATACGCCTTTTCTTCGAAGAAGAATCATCATCTCGGCCATTACCTTGGTAAAGACCCGAGGCGCCGTGGACAATCCGAACGGCAGCGTCTGAAACTGATAGTGACAGTTTTGAACAATGAACCTGAGGTACCCCTGGTGTGCGGGGTAAATCGGAACGTGTAGATACGCATCCTTGATGTCCAAGGATACCATAAAGTCCCCTTCTTCCAGGTTCGCTATCACTGCTCTGAGTGACTCCATCTTGAACTTGAACTTTTTTATGTAGAGGTTCAAGGACTTCAGATTTAGCATAGGCCTTACCGAGCCATCCGGCTTCGGTACCACAAATAGAGTGGAATAATACCCCTTTCCTTGTTGTAATAGGGGTACTTTGACTATCACCTGCTGAGCGTACAGCTTGTGAATGGCTTCCAACACCCTCTCCCTTTCGGAAGAGACGGTTGGTAAGGCAGACTTCAGGAAACGATGAGGAGGATCCGTCTCTAATTCCAACCTGTACCCCTGAGATATTATCTGCAGGATCCAGGGGTCTACCTGCGAGTGAGCCCACTGCGCGCTGTAATTTTTGAGACGGCCCCCCACTGTCCCCGAGTCCGCTTGAGAGGCCCCAGCGTCATGCTGAGGTTTTTGCAGGAGCCGGGGAGGGCTTCTGTTCCTGGGAAGGAGCTGCCTGTTGGTGTCTCTTCCCTCTTCCTCTGCCTCGTGGCAGGTACGACAAGCCCTTTGCTCTCTTATTTTTGTAGGAGCGAAAAGGCTGCGGTTGAAAGGTCGGTGCCTTTCTCTGTTGGGGAGTGACTTGAGGTAAAAAAGTGGATTTCCCGGCAGTAGCCGTGGCCACCAAGTCTGATAGACCAACTCCAAATAACTCCTCCCCTTTATACGGCAAAACCTCCATGTGACGTTTTGAATCCGCATCGCCTGTCCACTGTCGTGTCCATAAGGCTCTTCTGGCTGAAATGGACATAGCACTCACCCGAGATGCCAGTGTGCAAATATCCCTCTGTGCATCACGCATATAGATAAATGCATCCTTTATTTGTTCTAACGACAGTAAAACATTGTCCCTATCTAGGGTATCAATATTTTCAATCAGGGATTCTGACCAAACTACTCCAGCACTGCACATCCAGGCAGTTGCTATAGCTGGTCGTAGTATAACACCTGCATGTGTGTATATATTCTTTTGAATAACTTCCATCTTTCTATCTGATGGATCCTTAAGTGCGGCCGTCTCAGGAGAGGGTAACGCCACTTGTTTGGATAAGCGTGTGAGCGCCTTGTCCACCTTAGGGGGTGTTTCCCAGCGCGCCCTAACCTCTGGCGGGAAAGGGTATAATGCCAATAACTTTTTTGAAATTATCAACTTTTTATCAGGAGCAACCCACGCTTCATCACACACGTCATTTAATTCTTCTGATTCAGGAAAAACTGTTTGTAGTTTTTTCACACCATACATAATACCCTGTTTTACGGTATCTGTAGTATCAGCTAAATGTAACGTCTCCTTCATTGCCAAAATCATATAACGTGTGGCCCTACTGGAAAATACGTTTGAATTTCTACCGTCGTCACTGGAATCAGTGCCCGTGTCTGGGTCTGTGTCGACCGACTGAGGCAAAGGGCGTTTTACAGCCCCTGACGGTGTTTGAGGCGCCTGGACAGGCATTAATTGATTGTCCGGCCGCCTCATGTCCTCAACTGACTGTTTAAGGGAAGATAAACCATCACGTAATTCCACAAATAAAGGCATCCATTCTGGTGTCGACCCCCTGGGGGGTGACATCTGCATATTTGGCAATTGCTCCGCCTCCACACCAATATCGTCCTCATACATGTCGACACCACGTACCGACACACACCGCAAACTCACAGGGAATGCTCTAATGAAGACAGGACCCACTAGCCCTTTTGGGGAGACAGAGGGAGAGTCTGCCAGCACACACCACAAAGCGCTATATATACAAGGGATATCCTTATATTAAGTGCTCCCTTATAGCTGCTTTAATATATATATATATAGCCATTAATGTGCCCCCCCTCTCTGTTTTACCCTGTTTCTGTAGTGCAGTGCAGGGGAGAGACCTGGGAGCCGTTCTGACCAGCGGAGCTGTGACAGAAAATGGCGCCGTGTGCTGAGGAGATAGGCCCCGCCCCTTTTTCGGCGGGTTCTTCTCCCGCTATTTTTCCAGTCAGGCAGGGGTTAAATATCTCCATATAGCCCCTATGGGCTATATGTGAGGTATTTTTAGCCTTGTATAAGGTTTATATTTGCCTCTCAGAGCGCCCCCCCCCAGCGCTCTGCACCCTCAGTGACTGCCCAGTGAAGTGTGCTGAGAGGAAAATGGCGCACAGCTGCAGTGCTGTGCGCTACCTTATGAAGACTGAGGAGTCTTCAGCCGCCGGTTTCCGGACCTCTTCACGCTTCAGCATCTGCAAGGGGGTCGGCGGCGCGGCTCCGGGACCGGACTCCACGGCTGGGCCTGTGTTCGATCCCTCTGGAGCTAATGGTGTCCAGTAGCCAAGCAGCAAATCCACTCTGCATGCAGGTGAGTTTACTACTTTCCCCCTAAGTCCCACGTTGCAGTGATCCTGTTGCCAGCAGGACTCACTGTAAAGAAAAAAACCTAAACTAAACTTTCTCTAAGCAGCTCTTTAGGAGAGCCACCTAGATTGCACCCTTCTCGTTCGGGCACAAAATCTAACTGGAGTCTGGAGGAGGGTCATAGGGGGAGGAGCCAGTGCACACCACCTGACCTAGTAAAGCTTTACTTTTTTGTGCCCTGTCTCCTGCGGAGCCGCTATTCCCCATGGTCCTTTCAGGAACCCCAGCATCCACTTAGGACGATAGAGAAAAGGGGACGATGTCTGCCGTAATGTGTAAAAACGGGGGCGCTGTCTGCCGTAATGTTTAAAAACGGGACGCTGTCTGCCGTAATGTGTAAAAAGGGGACGCTGTCTGCCGTAATGTGTAAAAAGGGATCTCTTTTTGAGTATTTTGTGTGCGGCCCTCGAATATTCGCTGGAAGTGTTAAGCGGCCCCCCAGCTGAAATAATTGCCCACCCCTGCTCTACTCCCTTCACTGGCTGCCTGCAAGATGGCGAATCATCTTCAAGATTGGCTTACTGAGCTTCAAAGCATTACATGACCAGGGCCCAAGATACCTGAAACAGCTTCTGACCCCATACTGCCCCACTCGATTACTGCGATCTGTAGATGAAGGACTTTTATCAGTACCTAGAATCTACCGTAACTCATCTGGGGTTCGAGCTTTTAGTCATGCGGCTCAGACTCTATGGAACTCACTTCCTGCACAGTGCGAGAGGCCCCAACTATAGAATCCTTCAAAAGTAGACTCAAGACTTTTCTGTTTACTCAGCGTTTCCATAATTGTCCCTTTAGTATCTTCATGCTTCTGTATTTGATGAAAATGTACTTCATTATTTTCTGTACTATATTATGCTATGTATCTGTTAAGTGCCTTGAGTCCTATTGGAGAAAGAGCGTTATATAAATAAAATTATTATTATTGTTGTTATTATTATTATTAAAATAAACCAGGACACTAACCGACAGCTGGGATCTTAAACGTATACCAGATAGATAGACCGTAGAGAGATTTGACATACAGTAGATAGAGATACGATAGATAGATAGATAGATAGATAGATAGATAGATAGATAGATAGATAGATAGATAGATAGATAGATAGATAGGAGATAGAGAGATAGTCATACAATAGAAACAGATAGGTAGGTAGGTAGATAGATAGATATGAGATAGATAGATATAGATATAATAGATACAGTAGATGATAGATAGATAGATAGATAGATAAATAGATAAATACGAGAGAGATAGATAGATCTCACAAGCAGGGCCCTCTTCCCTCATGTGCTTATCCTTTGTCCTACTTTAATAATCTTCAACTGCACCACATCCAGCAGTCTTCTGCCACCGGATACTTATTACAGTGTCATCTGCTGATGTAACTATGTTTATTTACCCTGTACTTGTCCTATACTGTCATCAACTGTAAGTTACTGTCTTTCTGTTTGATTATTTATTTATATACTCTGTGATTGGGCGCTGCGGAACCCTTGTGGCGCCATATAAATAAAGGACAACAATAATAATAATAATAATAATAATAATAAATAGATAGATAGAGATATAATAGATACAGTAGATGATAGATAGATATGAGATAGAAAGATAGATAGGTAGAGATATAATAAATACACTAGATGATAGATAGATAGATAGATAGATAGATAGATAGATAGATAGATAGATAGATAGATAGATAGATAGATAGATAGATAATAGATACCAGTACGTGTGGTGAGGTGAGGCAGGGCCTTTCCTGTCAGTCATGCTGTTTGTGCCAGAGTTTAGACTTTATAAAGTATATGAAAAATACAAAGAATCTATTAGAAATATCTTCTTTGCAGTATTCTAATAATTTTTATAGTCAAGACTCTGGAATAAAAAGTCTATGACAGGAGAGGCAGCCCCCCCCCCCATCTATTCCACACATCTTTGATCAAACCAACAAATTTCCAGCAATATACTGTATACTGCTGCACCTGTGTATAATGGCCACATGAACTCTTGGGCTTATATATTGCATATCCTCCAACAAGACCCATTCCATTAGGTACAAAATGCTCTGTTCCTGGACTTCTCTCTTAATTTATTATTGCCATCACCTGTGAAGAAAAACCTTTCTTATCATTTAACTAGTTCAACACAGGTGACACCAATCATAAAGTAAGAGGGAAGTCCAGGAACAGAGCATTGTGTACCTAATGGAATGGGTCATGTTGGAGGGTCTGAATTGTGTGTAAATCTGTCTCTGGTGCTAGCCAGCACCTCCCGAGCCTTCTTCCTCACCGCACGTCCCTGATAGATATAGTAGATGATAGATATGAGATAGATAGATAATAAATACAGTAAATGATAGATAGATAGATAGATAGATAGATAGATAGATCGATAGGTAGCCTGTGGGTAATTTCTGGGGCTGGAGACCATGTGTACAAGTGGGGGTCTCTGATACTCAGATTGATTCTCAGAACTGCAGCAGGCTCGGCTTCCTGTAACTCGGCCGCTGTTTGCATTAATGTGAATGTTTCAAGGTCGGACGAACGCAGTGTTTCCATGGATACAGGAAGGATATGTGGATCAATGCGCAGCTGGAGATGCTGCGAGGCGGCAACGTCCCACGTGTCACAAGTGCGAATATGTGTCAGGATCAGAGGGCACTAACACAGGAGTAATATCATAATCCAAAGCGACAGGATGACCCCTCACACAGCCTCATTACCTCCAACTGCACCCCTGTCCCCTCACACAACCTCATTACCTCCAACTGCACCCCTGTCCCCTCACACAGCCTCATTACCTCCAACTGCACCCCTGTCACCTCACACGGCCTCAATACCTCCAACTGCACTCCTGTCCTCTCACACAGCCTCATTACCTCCAACTGCACCCCTGTCCCCTCACACAACCTCAGTACCTCCAACTGCACCCCTGTCCCCTCACACAGCCTCATTACCTCCAACTGCACTCCTGTCCTCTCACACAGCCTCATTACCTCCAACTGCACCCCTGTCACCTCACACGGCCTCAATACCTCCAACTGCACCCCTGTCCCCTCACACGGCCTCATTACCTCGAACTGCACCCCTGTCCCCTCACACAACCTCATTACCTCCAACTGCACCCCTGTCCCCTCACACAGCCTCATTACCTCCAACTGCACCCCTGTCCCCTCACACAACCTCATTACCTCCAACTGCACCTCTGTCCCCTCACACAGCCTCATTACCTCCAACTGCACCCCTGTCCCCTCACACAGCCTCATTACCTCCAACTGCACCCCTGTCCCCTCACACAACCTCATTACCTCCAACTGCACCCCTGTCCCCTCACACAGCCTCATTACCTCCAACTGCACCCCTGTCACCTCACACGGCCTCAATACCTCCAACTGCACCCCTGTCCCCTCACACAGCCTCATTACCTCCAACTGCACCCCTGTCCCCTCACACAACCTCATTACCTCCAACTGCACCCCTGTCCCCTCACACAACCTCATTACCTCCAACTGCACCCCTGTCACCTCACACGGCCTCAATACCTCCAACTGCACTCCTGTCCTCTCACACAGCCTCATTACCTCCAACTGCACCCCTGTCCCCTCACACAACCTCATTACCTCCAACTGCACTCCTGTCCTCTCACACGACCTCATTACCTCCAACTGCACCCCTGTCCCCTCACACGGCCTCATTACCTCCAACTGCACCCCTGTCCCCTCACACGGCCTCATTACCTCCAACTGCACCCCTGTCCCCTCACACGGCCTCATTACATCCAACTGCACCCCTGTCCCCTCACACGGCCTCATTACCTCCTACTGCACCCCTGTCCCCTCACACAACCTCATTACCTCCAACTGCACCCCTGTCCCCTCACACGGCCTCATTACCTCCAACTGCACCCCTGTCCCCTCACACAACCTCAGTACCTCCAACTGCACCCCTGTCACCTCACACGGCCTCAATACCTCCAACTGCACTCCTGTCCTCTCACACGGCCTCATTACCTCCAACTGCACCCCTGTCCCCTCACACGGCCTCATTACCTCCAACTGCACCCCTGTCCCCTCACACGGCCTCATTACCTCCAACTGCACCCCTGTCCCCTCACACGGCCTCATTACCTCCAACTGCACCCCTGTCCCCTCACACGGCCTCATTACCTCCAACTGCACCCCTGTCCCCTCACACGGCTTCATTACCTCCAACTGCACCCCTGTCCCCTCACAAGGCCTCATTACCTCCAACTGCACCCCTGCCCCTCACACGGCCTCATTACCTCCAACTGCACCCCTGTCCCCTCACACAGCCTCATTACCTCCAACTGCACCCGTCCCCTCACACGGCGTCATTACCTCCAACTGCACCCCTGTTCCCTCACACGGCCTCATTACCTCCAATTGCACCCCTGTCCCCTCACACAACCTCATTACCTCCAACTGCACCCCTGTCCCCTCACACAACCTCATTACCTCCAACTGCACCCCTGTCACCTCACACGGCCTCAATACCTCCAACTGCACTCCTGTCCTCTCACACAGCCTCATTACCTCCAACTGCACCCCTGTTCCCTCACACAACCTCATTACCTCCAACTGCACTCCTGTCCTCTCACACGGCCTCATTACCTCCAACTGCACCCCTGTCCCCTCACACGGCCTCATTACCTCCAACTGCACCCCTGTCCCCTCACACGGCCTCATTACCTCCAACTGCACCCCTGTCCCCTCACACGGCCTCATTACCTCCAACTGCACCCCTGTCCCCTCACACGGCCTCATTACCTCCTACTGCACCCCTGTCCCCTCACACAACCTCATTACCTCCAACTGCACCCCTGTCCCCTCACACGGCCTCATTACCTCCAACTGCACCCCTGTCCCCTCACACAACCTCAGTACCTCCAACTGCACCCCTGTCACCTCACACGGCCTCAATACCTCCAACTGCACTCCTGTCCTCTCACACGGCCTCATTACCTCCAACTGCACCCCTGTCCCCTCACACGGCCTCATTACCTCCAACTGCACCCCTGTCCCCTCACACGGCCTCATTACCTCCAACTGCACCCCTGTCCCCTCACACGGCCTCATTACCTCCAACTGCACCCCTGTCCCCTCACACGGCCTCATTACCTCCAACTGCACCCCTGTCCCCTCACACGGCCTCATTACCTCCAACTGCACCCCTGTCCCCTCACACGGCTTCATTACCTCCAACTGCACCCCTGTCCCCTCACAAGGCCTCATTACCTCCAACTGCACCCCTGCCCCTCACACGGCCTCATTACCTCCAACTGCACCCCTGTCCCCTCACACGGCCTCATTACCTCCAACTGCACCCGTCCCCTCACACGGCGTCATTACCTCCAACTGCACCCCTGTTCCCTCACACGGCCTCATTACCTCCAACTGCACCCCTGTCCCCTCACACGGCCTCATTACCTCCAACTGCACCCCTGTCCCCTCACACGGCCTCATTACCTCCAACTGCACCCCTGTCCCCTCACACGGCCTCATTACCTCCAACTGCACCCCTGTCCCCTCACACGGCCTCATTACCTCCAACTGCACCCCTGTCCCCTCACACGGCCTCATTACCTCCAACTGCACCCCTGTCCCCTCACACGGCCTCATTACCTCCAACTGCACCCCTGTCCCCTCACACGGCCTCATTATCTCCAACTGCACCCCTGTCCCCTCACACGGCCTCATTACCTCCAACTGCACCCCTGTCCCCTCACACGGCCTCATTACCTCCAACTGCACCCCTGTCCCCTCACACAACCTCATTACCTCCAACTGCACCCCTGTCCCCTCACACAACCTCATTACCTCCAACTGCACCCCTGTCCCCTCACACAGCCTCATTACCTCCAACTGCACCCCTGTCACCTCACACGGCCTCAATACCTCCAACTGCACCCCTGTCCCCTCACACAGCCTCATTACCTCCAACTGCACCCCTGTCCCCTCACACAACCTCATTACCTCCAACTGCACCCCTGTCCCCTCACACAACCTCATTACCTCCAACTGCACCCCTGTCACCTCACACAGCCTCAATACCTCCAACTGCACTCCTGTCCTCTCACACAGCCTCATTACCTCCAACTGCACCCCTGTCCCCTCACACAACCTCATTACCTCCAACTGCACTCCTGTCCTCTCACACGGCCTCATTACCTCCAACTGCACCCCTGTCCCCTCACACGGCCTCATTACCTCCAACTGCACCCCTGTCCCCTCACACGGCCTCATTACCTCCAACTGCACCCCTGTCCCCTCACACGGCCTCATTACCTCCAACTGCACCCCTGTCCCCTCACACGGCCTCATTACCTCCAACTGCACCCCTGTCCCCTCACACGGCCTCATTACCTCCAACTGCACCCCTGTCCCCTCACACGGCCTCATTACCTCCAACTGCACCCCTGTCCCCTCACACAACCTCATTACCTCCAACTGCACCCCTGTCCCCTCACACGGCCTCATTACCTCCAACTGCACCCCTGTCCCCTCACACAACCTCAGTACCTCCAACTGCACCCCTGTCCCCTCACACGGCCTCAATACCTCCAACTGCACTCCTGTCCTCTCACACGGCCTCATTACCTCGAACTGCACCCCTGTTCCCTCACACGGCCTCATTACCTCCAACTGCACCCCTGTCCCCTCACACGGCCTCATTACCTCCAACTGCACCCCTGTCCCCTCACACGGCCTCATTACCTCCAACTGCACCCCTGTCCCCTCACACGGCCTCATTACCTCCAACTGCACCCCTGTCCCCTCACACGGCTTCATTACCTCCAACTGCACCCCTGTCCCCTCACAAGGCCTCATTACCTCCAACTGCACCCCTGCCCCTCACACGGCCTCATTACCTCCAACTGCACCCCTGTCCCCTCACACGGCCTCATTACCTCCAACTGCACCCGTCCCCTCACACGGCGTCATTACCTCCAACTGCACCCCTGTCCCCTCACACGGCCTCATTACCTCCAACTGCACCCCTGTCCCCTCACACGGCCTCATTACCTCCAACTGCACCCCTGTCCCCTCACACGGCCTCATTACCTCCAACTGCACCCCTGTCCCCTCACACGGCCTCATTACCTCCAACTGCACCCCTGTCCCCTCACACGGCCTCATTACTTCCAACTGCACCCCTGTCCCCTCACACGGCCTCATTACCTCCAACTGCACCCCTGTCCCCTCACACGGCCTCATTATCTCCAACTGCACCCCTGTCCCCTCACACGGCCTCATTATCTCCAACTGCACCCCTGTCCCCTCACACGGCCTTATTACCTCCAACTGCACCCCTGTCGCCTCACACAGTCTCATAGCCTCCAACTGCACCCCTGTCCCCTCACACAGCCTCATTACCTCCAACTGCACCCCTGTCCTCTCACACGGCCTCATTACCTCCAACTGCACCCCTGTCCCCTCACACGACCTCATTACCTCCAACTGCACCCCTGTCACCTCACACAGTCTCATAACCTCCAACTGCACCCCTGTCCCCTCACACAGCCTCATTACCTCCAACTGCACCCCTGTCCCCTCACACAGCCTCATTACCTCTAACTGCACCCCTGTCCCCTCACATGGCCTCATTACCTCCAACTGCACCCCTGTCCCCTCACACATCCTCATTACCTCCAACTGCACCCCTGTCCCCTCACACAGCCTTATTACCTCCAACTGCACCCCTGTCCCCTCACACGGCCTCATTACCTCCAACTGCACCCCTGTCACCTCACACGGCCTTATTACCTCCAACTGCACCCCTGTCCCCTCACACATCCTCATTACCTCCAACTGCACCCCTGTCCCCTCACACAGCCTCATTACCTCCAACTGCACCCCTGTCCCCTCACGATAGACATCAGACAGAGATAGATAGATAGATAGATAGATAGACATTAGAGATAGATAGATAGATAGATAGAAATGAGACAGACAGATAGATAGATAGATAGATAGATAGATAGATAGATAGATAGATAGACAGACATCAGAGATAGATAGATAGATAGATAGATAGATAGATAGATAGATAGATATGAGATAGATAGATAGACAGACATTAGACAGATAGATAGATAGACATTAGACAGAGATAGATAGATAGATAGATAGATAGATAGATAGATATTATAGATATGATCTCATAGATTTTATGTCCACAGTAGATAGACATCAGACAGATAGATATTTAGATAGATAGATATATAGACATCAGATAGATAGATAGATAGATATATAGATATATAGATAGATTGATAGACATCAGACAGATTAGATAGATAGATAGATAGATAGATAGAATCTCATAGATTTTATGGCCACAGTAGATAGACATCAGACAGATAGATTTTTAGATAGATATATAAATAGATAGATAGACATCAGATAGATAGATAGATAGATAGATAGACATCAGACAGAGATAGATAGATAGATAGATAGACAGATAGATAGATAGATAGAAATGAGACAGACAGATAGATAGATAGACATCAGACATACAGAGATAGATAGATAGATAGATAGATAGATAGATAGATAGACATTAGACAGATAGATAGATAGACATTAGACAGAGATAGATAGATAGATAGATAGATAGCCTCATTACCTCTAACTGCACCCCTGTCCCCTCACACGGCCTCATTACCTCCAACTGCACCCCTGTCCCCTCACACATCCTCATTACCTCCAACTGCACCCCTGTCCCCTCACACAGCCTTATTACCTCCCTGTCAGGTCAGGTCTTGTCTGTGTCCCCAGAGGGGGCGCTAGTGGGTCAGTGGAGGTAGATGGGAGAAAACGAGGAGGCTGGATGATGTTTCTGCGCATGAGCGCAATGGTATTTATTATACAGATGATAAATAATACGGCAGCAGAAATAATAATAAATGCAAGTGTCAATTATGCAGCGTGATAGCAGAAAGTCTATTGGAACAGAATGGATAATGACTTGAAGAAATGATAACCGGTAAAGATGATAAACAGATGAGAAGGTAACTTGTAGGAATTATTCTGGTATAGAAACCAGTGCAGGTTGAATCATGGAACTTAGCTGTGATGTTGAAGTATGGCAAACCTGATAGCAGAGGCAGGAGTCTGACTGTGTCCACAGTGCAGGTGGTGAAGCACTGACAGCGAGCAAGCTGTATCACAGGTGAGAGATGGAACACACCTGGAGTCAGTCTCTACTGCTAGGCTGAAGCACACCAGGTAATGATGGGTGTGAAGCCTAATGATGAATGCAGGTATTGCTGGGACTTGAAGTTCCACGGAGCTGAGTGAAGTAACCAGGAGTACAAAGTCTCTTGAGAATAGCCAGGTACACGGAGGAGACAGGAACCAGATCCTTTCACATGAGTCTCAGGAGTGACACAAAGTCCAGGATGCCTGCAGACTGGACCTGCAGCTACATATATACCCCTTGGTTAACAGTCATTGGTGGAGTGAGGAAAAGTGGGTGCGGCCAAGCACCGGATTGGCCGCCGTATGCTGAGTACTGGAAGCTGTCATGGCGGCGCCCATGCCGCGGCCCAGCGGGAACGCGGCGCGCTACACGCCGCCGTCACAGGGGCGCTCTCAGGCCCACAATGGCGTCCGATGGCAGGGACGTGGACGACAGGTGACCGCAGGGAGCCAGGACGGAGTCCGCAGCGGCGGACAGATGTCAGCTTGGTGAGTCGATTCCTGACAGTACCCCTCCCCTTAAGGGTGGGCACCGAACACCCACGTGGCTTGGAAGGATGAGTGTTGTGGAAGACACGGACCAACCTTGGAGCATGGACATCCAACGAATTTACCCAACTTCTCTCCTCTGGGCCATAACCGGACCAATCGACAAGATATTGAAGTCGTCCGTACCGGCAACGGGAATCCAGAATCTTTCCAATCTCGAATTCCACGCCCCGCTGAGTTCGAATTTTGGGACCAACCGGAAGAGCTCTCTGGAAACGATTTAGGACTAAAGGTCTGAGGAGAGAAACATGAAAAGCATTAGGTATTCGCAGAGAAGGTGGTAATTTCAGTTTGTAGGCCACAGGGTTGATGACTCTTTCGACAGGAAAGGGGCCAATGAAACGTGGTGCAAATTTCATAGACGGGACCCTAAGACGGAGGTTCCGGGTAGACAGCCAAACCTTGTCCCCAGGTTTTAAGCAAGGAACTGCACGTCTTTTGCGATCAGCAAAGTGTTTATACCGGCTGGAGGCCTTTTTGAGAGAAGTGTGGATCTTCCTCCAGATGGAAGAAAACTGACTCAGAGCAGAAGTGGCGGCAGGAACATCCATGTTAGGAAGCTCTTGGAAGTCTGGGACACGAGGATGTTGTCCATACACTGCAAAGAATGGAGTCGTCTCAGTAGCAGTGTGGTAGCGGAAGTTGTGGGCAAACTCGGCCCATGGGAGCAGATCAAACCAGTCATCCTGGGAAGATGAAACATACAACCTTAAAAATGTCTCTAGTTCTTGGTTTACCCTTTCTGTCTGCCCATTCGTCTGCGGGTGGTAAGATGACGAAAACTTCAGTTTGACTTGCATTGCAGAACAGAGAGCCCTCCAAAACCTCGCTACAAACTGTACACCTCTATCGGATATTATTTCTGAGGGTAGACCATGTAAGCGGAAAATCTCCCGTAGGAAGATTTGGGCAAGTTTTGGGGCAGAAGGGAGACCCTGGAGAGGAACAAAATGGGCCATCTTGGTAAATCTGTCCACTACAACCCAGATGGTATTGTATCCTTGAGAAGGAGGAAGGTCGGAGATAAAGTCCATGGACAGGTGCGACCAGGGGCGACTAGGAACAGACAATGGTTGTAACTGACCTGCTGGAGACTGACGAGGAGTCTTATGCTGCACACACTTAGGACAGGATGCCACGAAATCCTTGATGTCAGCTTTCATCTTTGGCCACCAGTATGTCTCAGAGAGGAACTTGAAGGTTTTCAGAACCCCGGGATGACCAGTGAACTTGGATTGATGGGCCCAAGACAGCAACTTGGGACGGAGTTCTGGGGAAACAAAAGTCTTACCAGGAGGAGGAGTTGGGGAGACTTGAGTTGCAGCAAATACCACAGGACTCAGAATGGAATGTGGAACTGAGTCAGGCGTTTCCTCTTCGGATTCCATAGACCGGGATAAGGCGTCAGCTTTAACATTCTGCGAACCTGGACGGAAATGAAGCTTAAAGTTAAAACGTGAGAAAAACATAGACCACCTGGACTGGCGAGGATTAAGGCACTGGGCTGCCTTTTAATACAGCAGATTTTTATGATCCGTGTAGATGTTGAACGGATGTTTGGCCCCTTCCAGGAGATACCTCCATTCCTCGAGGGCCAGCTTAATCGCCAGTAGTTCTTGATCTCCAATGGAATAGTTAGCTTCTGCAGGGAGGAATTTACGAGAATAAAATCCACAGGGGTGAATCTTCCCATCAGTTCCCTTCTGGGAGAGAACCGCTCCAACTCCCACTGTAGAGGCATCCACCTCTAACTCGAACGGTCTGTCTACATCTGGCTGGGACAGAACTGGAGCAGACATAAAGGCCAGCTTGATCTTCTGGAAGGCCGCTAAAGCCTCTTCAGGCCAGTTGGAATGGTTTGCCCCTTTCCGAGTTAGGTTGGTAATAGGAGCGATGAGAGTGGAGAATCCCCGAATAAATTTCCTATAGTAGTTGGCAAATCCCAGGAATCGCTGAATAGACTTGAGAGAGTTTGGAATGGACCAATTGGCAATGGCTTCCAATTTTGTCGGGTCCATCTGAAGATCCGATCCGGAAATTATATATCCCAGGAAGGGTATAGAGGAAACTTCAAAGGTACACTTGGATAGTTTACCGTAGAGCCGGTTCTCACGAAGACGTCGGAGAACTTCACGGACTTGTAGACGATGAGAGGGAAGATCTTGGGAGAAGATGAGGATATCATCCAAATAAACTACAAGGTATTTATACAGAACATCACGAAAGATTTCGTTCACAAAGTGCTGGAACACTGCTGGGGCATTACTCAACCCGAATGGCATTACCAGGTACTCGTAATGACCATCTCGAGTGTTAAAAGCTGTCTTCCATTCATCACCACTCCGGATTCTGATGAGGTTGTAGGCACCGCGAAGATCTAACTTGGTGAAGATGCGGGCTCCTTTAACTCTGTCAAATAATTCGGTGATGAGTGGTAATGGGTAACTATTTTTAATGGTAATGTCATTAAGACCCCGGTAGTCAATGCATGGACGCAGTCCTCCATCCTTCTTTTTGACAAAGAAGAAGCCTGCACCAGCTGGTGATGATGAAGGACGGATGAATCCCTTCTGTAAATTTTCCCTGATGTAATCGCTCATCGCTTCCGTTTCGGGAACAGATAGTGGATAGGTACGCCCCCTAGGTGGCTTCTTGCCGGGAAGGAGATCGATGGGACAATCCCATTCTCTATGGGGCGGCAGGACATCTGCGGCTTTTTCACTGAAGACATCTGAGAAATCTTGATAAACCGCAGGAAGACTTGACTGTGTTTTGACTTCAGTAGACTTTACAGGACAGATTTGGGCTAGACAGGACTGATGGCAATGTGAACCCCAAGAAGAGAGTTGTAACGTTGACCAGTCAAACTGTGGGTTGTGTAGCTGGAGCCAGGGCATGCCCAACACGATCTCTTGGGTGGCTTGAGGAATGACTAGGAACTTAATTAATTCAGAGTGTAAGATCCCAACTCCCAAAACCACTGGTACAGTCTGGTGAGAGATATTCCCCTTGGGGATTCGGCTACCATCCACGGCGGTAATATAGACTGGGGAAGAAAGTTCACATACAGGCAAACAAAATTTATTTACCGCAGCTTGGGTGATGAAGTTTCCTGCAGCTCCACAGTCCACTAAAGCAGATACAGATTGAAGCCCAACTGAAGTCTCTAAAGTCACAGGAAGGATAAGATCTTGACTAGAAGGAGCTTGACTAGAAGATCCCAACTTGACTCCTCCTTTGCAAGTTAGGATCTGGCGTTTCCCGAACGCACTGTGCAGGAGTTAATCTGGTGGCCTGCAGCCGCACAATATAGACATAGTCTCTCTCTCATTCTTCTTGACCGCTCCTCAGGAGTTAGGCGGGACCTATTTATTTGCATAGGCTCATCAGAAGGTGGAGACTGGAACTGTACGGAAGGTATCATCCTTAATCTGCGGGGCTCACTCCGGGCACGTTCATTATTGCGTTCGCGGATGCGAGAGTCCAACTTGATACACAAAGAAATTAAATCAGACAACTGCTCAGGGAGATCACGGGTCGCCAGTTCATCCTTGATCCGATCCGAGAGTCCATGCCAGAAAGCTGCTACCAGAGCTTGGTTGTTCCACTGAATCTCTGCAGCCAACGTCTGGAACTGGATGACATATTGTCCCATGCTTCGGGTACCTTGACGAAGTTGGATCAGGTCTGCCGAAGCTGATGTTGCACGACCAGGCTCGTCAAAGATCCGTCTGAAGGTTGACACGAATTCTGCATAGTTGTTAATCAGAGGGTCGGCATGTTCCCACAGAGGAGACACCCAACTCAAAGCAGATCCGGAAAGTAGAGAGATGATGTAAGCAACCTTGGATCTAGACGTGGGGAAATTATGTGACAACAATTCAAATTGGATTTCACATTGGTTAAGAAACCCGCGACACAACTTTGGACTGCCATCATACTTGCTTGGCACGGGCAGGTGCAGACGTGACACTGGAGCTGATGCAGCCGGCATAGGAGAACTCACAGTACTGGCAGGTGCTGGAGTAACAGGAACAGAAGAAATGTGTACACTAGGCAGGGATTGCTGTAGTGTATCTATCCGGGAGGACATCCCTTGCAGGAATTGGAACATCTGCTGCTGCGCAGCCTCTTGACCATCTAGACGGGAGACCAGGTTTTGCAAGGCCTCTGACCCCACACTCCGTCCACCATCCGAGTCCATCGATCCTGGACTTACTGTCAGGTCAGGTCTTGTCTGTGTCCCCAGAGGGGGCGCTAGTGGGTCAGTGGAGGTAGATGGGAGAAAACGAGGAGGCTGGATGATGTTTCTGCGCATGAGCGCAATGGTATTTATTATACAGATGATAAATAATACGGCAGCAGAAATAATAATAAATGCAAGTGTCAATTATGCAGCGTGATAGCAGAAAGTCTATTGGAACAGAATGGATAATGACTTGAAGAAATGATAACCGGTAAAGATGATAAACAGATGAGAAGGTAACTTGTAGGAATTATTCTGGTATGGAAACCAGTGCAGGTTGAATCATGGAACTTAGCTGTGATGTTGAAGTATGGCAAACCTGATAGCAGAGGCAGGAGTCTGACTGTGTCCACAGTGCAGGTGGTGAAGCACTGACAGCGAGCAAGCTGTATCACAGGTGAGAGATGGAACACACCTGGAGTCAGTCTCTACTGCTAGGCTGAAGCACACCAGGTAATGATGGGTGTGAAGCCTAATGATGAATGCAGGTATTGCTGGGACTTGAAGTTCCACGGAGCTGAGTGAAGTAACCAGGAGTACAAAGTCTCTTGAGAATAGCCAGGTACACGGAGGAGACAGGAACCAGATCCTTTCACATGAGTCTCAGGAGTGACACAAAGTCCAGGATGCCTGCAGACTGGACCTGCAGCTACATATATACCCCTTGGTTAACAGTCATTGGTGGAGTGAGGAAAAGTGGGTGCGGCCAAGCACCGGATTGGCCGCCGTATGCTGAGTACTGGAAGCTGTCATGGCGGCGCCCATGCCGCGGCCCAGCGGGAACGCGGCGCGCTACACGCCGCCGTCACAGGGGCGCTCTCAGGCCCACAATGGCGTCCGATGGCAGGGACGTGGACGACAGGTGACCGCAGGGAGCCAGGACGGAGTCCGCAGCGGCGGACAGATGTCAGCTTGGTGAGTCGATTCCTGACACTCCCACTGCACCCCTGTCCCCTCACACGGCCTCATTACCTCCAACTGCACCCCTGTCCCCTCACACATCCTCATTACCTCCAACTGCACCCCTGTCCCCTCACACGGCCTCATTACCTCCAACTGCACCCCTGTCCCCTCACACGGCCTCATTACCTCCAACTGCACCCCTGTCACCACCTCACACGGCCTCATTACCTCCAACTGCACCCCTGTCACCACCTCACACGGCCTCATTACCTCCAACTGCACCCCTGTCACCATCTCACACGGCCTTATTAACTCGAACTGCACCCCTGTCCCCTCACACATCCTCATTACCTCCAACTGCACCCCTGTCCCCTCACACAGCCTCATTACCTCCAACTGCACCCCTGTCCCCTCACACATCCTCATTACCTCCAACTGCACCCCTGTCCCCTCACACAGCCTCATTACCTCCAACTGCACCCCTGTCCCCTCACACATCCTCATTACCTCCAACTGCACCCCTGTCCCCTCACACAGCCTCATTACCTCCAACTGCACCCCTGTCCCCTCACGATAGACATCAGACAGAGATAGATAGATAGATAGATAGATAGACAGACATCAGACATACAGAGATAGATAGATAGATAGATAGACAGACAGACATCAGACATACAGAGATAGATAGATAGATAGATAGAAATGAGATAGATAGAAATGAGATAGATAGATAGATAGATAGATAGATAGATAGATAGATAGACATCAGACATACAGAGATAGATAGATAGATAGATAGATAGATAGATAGATAGATAGACATTAGACAGATAGATAGACAGACATTAGACAGAGATAGATAGATAGATAGATAGATAGATAGATAGATAGATAGATAGATAGATAGATAGATGATAGATATGATCTCATAGATTTTATGTCCACAGTAGATAGACATCAGACAGATAGATATTTAGATAGATAGATAGATAGATAGATAGACATCAGATAGATAGATATATAGATAGATAGACACCACAGATAGATATATATATAGATAGATTGATAGACATCAGACAGAGATAGATAGATAGATAGATAGATAGATAGATAGATAGATAGATAGATAGATAGAATCTCATAGATTTTATGGCCACAGTAGATAGACATCAGACAGATAGATATTTAGATAGATAGATAGACATCAGATAGATAGATATATAGATAGATAGATAGATAGATAGACAGATAGATAGAAATGAGACAGACAGATAGATAGATAGATAGATAGACATCAGACATACAGAGATAGATAGATAGATAGATAGATAGACAGACAGACATTAGACAGATAGATAGATAGATAGACATTAGATAGATAGATAGATAGATAGATAGAATCTCATAGATTTTATGGCCACAGTAGATAGACATCAGATAGATAGATATATAGATAGATAGATAGACATCAGACAGAGATAGATAGATAGATAGATAGATAGACATTAGACAGATAGATAGATAGATAGACATTAGACAGAGATAGATAGATAGATAGATAGATAGATAGATAGATAGATAGATAGATAGATAGACAGACATTAGACAGATAGATAGATAGACATTAGACAGAGATAGATAGATAGATAGATAGATAGATAGATAGATAGATAGATAGATAGATAGATAGAATCTCATAGATTTTATGGCCACAGTAGATAGACATCAGACAGATAGATATTAAGATAGATAGATAGATAGATAGACATCAGATAGATATATAGATAGATAGATAGACATCAGACAGAGATAGATAGATAGATAGATAGATAGATAGATAGATAGATAGATAGATAGATAGAATCTCATAGATTTTATGGCCACAGTAAATAGACATCAGACAGATATATAGATAGATAGATAGATAGATAGACATCAGACAGATAGATATTTAGATAGATAGATAGATAGATAGATAGATAGACATCAGACAGATAGATATATAGATAGATAGACATCAGACAGAGATAGATAGATAGATAGATAGATAGATAGATAGATAGATAGACATCAGACAGAGATAGATAGATAGATAGATAGATAGATAGATAGATAGATAGATAGATAGATAGATAGATAGATAGATATGAGACAGATAGATAGATAGATAGATAAACACAGATAGATAGATAGATAGATAGATAGATAGATAGATAGATAGAATCTCATAGATTTTATGGCCACAGTAGATAGACATCAGACAGATAGATATTAAGATAGATAGATAGATAGATAGATAGACATCAGATAGATAGATATATAGATAGATAGATAGATAGATAGATAGACATCAGACAGAGATAGATAGATAGATAGATAGATAGATAGATAGATAGATAGATAGATAGATAGAATCTCATAGATTTTATGGCCACAGTAAATAGACATCAGACAGATATATAGATAGATAGATAGATAGATAGATAGACATCAGACAGATAGATATTTAGATAGATAGATAGATAGACATCAGACAGATAGATATATAGATAGATAGACATCAGACAGAGATAGATAGATAGATAGATAGATAGATAGATAGATAGATAGATATTTAGATAGATAGATAGATATGAGACAGATAGATAGATAGATAAACACAGATAGATAGATAGATAGATAGATAGATAGATAGATAGATATGAGACAGATAGATAGATAGACAGACAGATAGATAGATAGATAGGAGATAGATAGATAGATAGATAGATATGAGACAGATAGATAGATAGATAGATAGATAGACACAGATAGATATGAGACAGATAGATAGATAGATATTAGATAGATAGATAGATAGATAGATAGATAGATAGATAGATAGGATCTCATAGATTTTATGACCACAGTATTAGAATTACAGCAGAAGTATAGATCAGCCTGAGCTGTGGGCTCCCAGACTTCTCTGGGCCACGAGCAGTCGTCGTGTCCACGGGAAGCGTTTAAGATACTGCCGCTTGGGATCCAGTAGATCACAATCCTGACGCCGCAATCCCGCACAGCGGTACAATGTCGGCGGCGGAATACCGGCGAGGTAGGTGATTCTCTCTATGTGGGTGTCCACGAGACCCATAGAGGGAGAATATAACCTATGGCGAGCGCAGGGAACCACCGTGCCTGCAGCGTAGCGAGCGCATCAAGCCCACAAGGGGCTTACTAGCGCGCACCCCGCTGCCACGATACTGGTGGCTGGAATGCCGCTGTCGGTATACGGGCAGCCGGCATCCCGGCCATCGGTATTTCATTTGGAACCCCTATCCACCCCTCTTACTGCAGCTGCTGTAGCCCTGTTAGATATCAGCGTCTGATTGTTCCGCAGTCACCCGTCAGGGTGTCATCATTATGAATGTCTCTGAACATTTTCACCCTAATTGTAAATGAAACAAAACTGAACTCAGAAACGGCAGCGGCAGAACCACACGTGTTGTACTGTCTCACACACGTCACCCAGTGTATTATAAATACACATGAGATCTGATCACGGTTCACTGGTGGTCCTCGCAGTCCAGTCCAATACATCCACTCAGATGTCAGAATCACCTAGCAGCCATCTTCATCGTCGCTGAGCCGAGCGCCGGTTGCTGTCATTACATTATAATGCTTCATTAGGTCTCAGATTTACACTGACAGCGGCTTCACAGGCGGGAAGCGGAGTTATACCAGATACCGCTGTTTGGGGCTGATCAGAGGCGGACGCTATATCCACTTTTACGCCAATAGAATTTTTTTTTAAACTGGGCCGCACTGCGCATATCCAGCAATGTCACAGTGTCGATGGTGATCTGGAGGGTGTGGCATGCATGACCGGCGTTCAGGAGACCAGCGGTCAGCATACCTCTACCGGGATCCCTTCCAGCATTCACCATTGTCCGGAATAAGGACGCATTGGGGTATGTAAACGATACTGGTGAGAATTACAACTAACACAGCCCGGTTAAAATACCCTCATATTTTCCAAGAGTGGAAAGACATTGTTATTTAATGAGGCTCATTATTGGGACAGAATAATCTCATACACAAAAGGACTATCTTGTTCCTAACAGTCCACGCCGCATGGTGATTATCATACATAGTATGTGGAATCTACAGTGATTTATATTCAATCAGGACGTTTGGACATCAATAGTGTCTACAGGAATATTAAGATTACTCCCAATACATCTCAATTGGCATTGTATTATTATTTATTAGAGTGTCGGTACATAGAATGGTTGAAGTCATTTTTATGTGGTTATATTAATATGTTTTATGAAAATACTATAGTATCTATATCAATATAATAATACATGGTTCTACCTGAATGTGGCCAAGTCTGTGAGGGAGCACCAACTGGACGGAGTTAAACCGCTCATCAAAGCTAAGGACACAATGGAGTCTATTCCAGGGCTTCCATCGGTAACTACAAAGCACACTTAGGAGAATGTGGAATCCTGGGGCTCACAAATAGACATAAAGACTTGTCATGGCTGGCCATCCAGGGTGTCTGCCCCTCTAGTCATTCATGAACTCCGCAACCTGTGATGCCCATGGTGCATCGTCCGCCAGGAAACATCTAGGCACCTCTTTTGGGACTATCCCTAAGCACAGTTACTGTTGTATGCCATGGAACATGAACAGTGGCACGGAACAGTCTTTCGTACCATCGGTACTATATAGACTATTTCCCAGCACCCATACCTATGGGGCAATTCAGGAGACCTGGCGCCTTAGGAACTGTTTTAATTACACTTTGTGGCGTCCCAGGATCCACCTCATTCCGAGGAGGGAGAAAATGTCCATCCAGTTCCATCGCAGGATGATCCTCGGCTGCTTAGAGTCTATTCTATCATAGACAGTCCTGAGGAACGTGTGACTGCTCAATTGAGACTTGGGCCTGTGACTCCCACCCCTGTTTTTCATATTGTCTGATATTTTCTCTCTGTTTATGCATCCCCTTGTTGGCAGAGTGTTCTAGGCTATCTGGTGCAGTGACGTCAGTCCACACACTTAGTGACTTAAACAGTAATGCAGGTTTATTTAGTGTACACAGGGGACTCAGATGTAACACTGATAGCGGTAATCAGGAGCCCATATATCACACAAGGTAACAGCATTAGGTAGTGGTACTTATCAGGAGGTGTCTGTGGTGGTGAAGCATGGAGGACTGCACAGCCGTGCAGTCTGACTCCCACTGTAGAGAAGATGATGCATGCACTGGAACACTGTGAGTCTCTGTAGCTGAGATCCACTCCCAGTCTCAGCTCTGCACACTTGTACACCAGGACTCTGTCTCTCCATCTCTGTCACACTCTCCTCACACTCTCTGAGATGGAGGAACAGGAACTACATCATATAACTCCGCCTTCCAGTGACTCCTGGCACTAGAGGTCTAACACTATGGGATGCACCCATAGACTAATACACAGAAAGAGACAGGTACAGAGCGCACCATATCCTAACACTCCCCCTCGCTCAAGACTGTCTCTGGTCACAAGGTTAAAGAACATGACATTTTATCAAAATCAATAAAGTCACTCCTGTAACCGAAAACATAACATGAAGCAAAAACAGTAAGAATAAATCAACATTAACCATATTCTAGTCCACATTCCATCAGGAATGCAAGTAGCAAGTGTGATGACAGTCCTTTTGTCAACATGTCAGCAATATTTTCTTCACTTGCAACATAATCCACATTTATGGACTTGTTTTCCACCAACTCACGAATGAAATGATGTCTTATAGCAATGTGCTTAGATCGTCCATGATGCTTTGTGCTACAAGAAAGATCAATTGCTCCCTTGTTATCACACTTTATGTTGATGATCTCACTGTGGTAAAGAAGACCTAATTCGCATAAAGTCTCTTTTATACATAGTGCTTCCTTTGACGTTTCTGTGAGCGCCATGTACTCTGCCTCTGTTGTAGAAAGAGCAAATGTAGGTTGTTTCCTACTTGCCCAGTTTACGGCTGCGCCTGCTAGTGCAAACAGATATCCAGTATAAGAATGTCTATCATCCTCATGTGATCCCCAGTCAGCATCACAGAATACTTTTAAACTGGTATCTGATGATCTTGTAAATTTCAGCTTCAGTGAACTTGTACCTTTAAGGTACCTTAGTATTCTCTTTACTGCAATCCAGTGTTGTCTCCCAGGATTATTTGCGAACTGGCTTGCCCGACTCACTGCATGTGTGATGTCAGGACGTGTCCCAATGCTTGCATACATCAAACTACCAATAGCATTTTGATAAGGGATTTCTTGCCTTTCCTCTATCTCCCTTTTGCTGCTTGGTGACATGGTGACATGGCCTTGACCATCTTTGTACTTTTATCAATGGGAGTACTTACTGGCTTTGCATCTGCCATTCCGTACTTGGAAATTATTGCCTCAATGTATGTTTGTTGGTCAATTGTAACAGTTCCCTCTTGGAGGTTTTGGACAATTTTCATGCCTAATAAGTGATTTGCAGGGCCCAGATCTTTCAACTTGAATCTTTGTTTAAGCTGGTGCTTGACGTCAGTGATGTGATTTTCTTGAGCTGCCAGAAGTAAATCATCCACATAGCTGTGATGAACAACTTTTCTTTGATGGTTTTGTGGTATAGGCAGTGATCAGTCTCTGACCTAACAAAGTTCATTTCTAGTAACGCTGCATCCAACTTTACATACCAGCAACGACCACTTTGCTTGAGGCCGTATAGCGACTTCTTTAAGAGACAAACTTTCCCAGTTTGGAATATGTCCATATCATAATGTTCAGGTGGTTCCATATAAATTTCCTCAATCAATTCTCCATTAAGGATTGCGGAATCCAAGTCTAGTTGATATAACAGTAGATTATGTATGTTGACAGTTCTGTATCAATTGCTGACTTCCATTCTGTCCAATCACTGCTTGACTTTGCTTCCTGTATGTTTTGAGGTTCACAGTAAGCTATGTTTGCATACTCCTGTATTTCTTGGCTGGAATACCTTTGTTGCTCCTCGTGGAACTTCTGTTCTCTGACTTGTCTGCTTTGACACTCTCAGATTCAGACACGCTTTCTGCTGCCTGTACATCCAGTAATATTTATTATTTATTAACAGTTTCTTATATAGCGCAGCAAATTCCGTTGCGCTTTACAATGGGAAATAACAATAACAATAACAAACTGGGTGATAACAGTCATAGAGGTAGGAAGGCCCTGCTCGCAAGCTTACAATCTATAGGGAAATAGCACCTTTCCTTGTGTACATATGCC
This sequence comes from Pseudophryne corroboree, assembly GCF_028390025.1. Taxonomy (NCBI): domain Eukaryota; kingdom Metazoa; phylum Chordata; class Amphibia; order Anura; family Myobatrachidae; genus Pseudophryne; species Pseudophryne corroboree. The sequence continues at coordinate 835,913,324 of NC_086448.1, forward strand.
TATCTATTGCATAGACTGAGAAGACATGTGAGGATATGTGTGGACTGTACAGAGTGGATGCAATTTGATAGGAAGGTTTAGGAAAGTTATCTGGGCAGTTCTGGAATTTGATACGCTGCCTAAAAAGGTGAGTTTTCAGGGAACGCTTGAAGGTTTGGAGACTAGAGGAGAGTCTTATTGTGCGTGGCAGGGCATTCCACAGAGTGGGTGCAGCCCGATGAAAGTCCTGCAGTCGTGAGTGGGAGCGAGTAATGAGTGTGGATGAGAGACGCAGGTCTTGTGAAGAGCGAAGAGGTCGAGTTGGGATATATTTTGTGATAAGCGAAGTGATGTACGTTGGTGTAGTTTGGTTAATGGCCTTGTGTGTGAGTAAAAGTATTTTATATTGAATGCGGTAGAGTACAGGTAACCAATGGAGGGACTGACAGAGTGGATCTGCAGACGATGAACTAGACGAGGAAGATAAGCTTCGCCGCTGCATTCAGAATGGATTGTAGTGGTGAGAGTCTCGTTTTGGGAAGACCAGTTAGGAGACTATTGCAATAATCAATGCGGGATATAAATAGAGCGTGGATTAGAGTTTTAGCAGTGTCTTGTGTAAGGTATGGGCGTATTTTGGATATGTTTCTTAGATGCATGTAACATGATCTTGAGACAGATTGAATGTGGGGAACAAAGGACAGATCAGAGTCAAGGATGACACCTAGGCAGCGAGCTTGTGGGGTAGGGTAGATAGTCGAGTTTTCAACAGTGATAGAGATATCAGGTTGGTACCTACTATTGGCCGGTGGAAATATAATTAACTCTGTCTTTGAAATATTCAGTTTGAGATGGCGAGATGTCATCCAGGATGAGATGGCAGAAAGGCATTCAGTGACACGGTCCAGTACAGATAGGGACAAGTCAGGGGAGGATAGGTAGATTTGAGTATCGTCTGCGTACAGATGATACTGAAAACCAAAAGAGCTGATTAGTTTACCAAGAGATGAGGTATAGATAGAGAAAAGCAGAGGACCCAAGACTGAGCCTTGCGGTACTCCAACTGAAAGAGGTAGCGAAGAAGAGGTGGAATCAGAGAAGCGAACACTGAAGGAGCGATTAGATAGGTACGATAGGAACCAAGAAAGGGCTGTGTCTTTAAGACCTAGGGATTGTACTGTCTGTATGAGAAGAGAGTGGTCTACAGTGTCAAATGCAGCAGATAGATCTAGAAGAATAAGTAGTGAGTAGTGGCCTTTAGACTTCGTAGTGACCAAATCATTAACCACTTTATTCAGTGCTGTCTCTGTGGAATGTTGGGAACGGAAGCCTGACTGAAGTGGGTCCAACAAAGTGTATGAGTTAAGAAAGTGTGTGAGTCGAGTGTAGGCAAGTTTCTCAAGTAGCTTAGAGAGACAAGGGAGCTGAGAGATAGGGCGGTAGTTTGAGAGAGCATTAGGGTCAGAATTTTGTTTCTTTAAAATGGGAGTAATCACTGCATGCTTGAAGAGTGAAGGAAAAATACCAGTAGAGAGAGAGAGATTACAGATGTTAGTTAAGGTAGGGATGATCACCAGAGACAGAGCTTTACTTATTTGTGAGGGTAAAGGATCAAGAGGAGAGGTAGTAGAGAAGCAGGATGAGAAGAGTGATGATACTTCATCTTCATTTGTGGGATCAAATGAAGAAAGAGTGCCAGAGGGTTCAGGTAAAGAACGGAGCAGGTCACTGGCTGCCGAAGAGCATACCATTTCATCTCGGATCTTATCAATCTTCTCCTTGAAGTAGGAAGCAAGATCCTGTGCCTTGATAGTGGCGGGTGGGGTAGGTGTGGGAGGATTCAGAAGTGATTTAAATGTATTAAAGAGTGGTTTGGGGTTAGAGGCTTGAGCAGAGATAAGAGTTTGGAAATATGTTTGTTTGGCAGTGTCCAGGGCATTTTTATAAGAATGGTAGACAGTCTTATATGTGAGGAAGTCATTTGAAATCCGAGATTTACGCCACTGACGTTCAAGTTTTCGTGTGAGTTTTTGTAGTTGTCTTGTTAATTTGGAGTGCCATGGTTGACATCTAGGCCTACGTGGAGTGTGATGGGTAGCTGGAGCCACTTCATCAAGGGCTAGTTCTAGAGTCTCATTAAGGTGTGATACAGCCATCTCAGGAGAGGTGAATGCAGAAATAGGTGAAAGCAGTTGTTGGAGTGAAGTGGAAAGTTCTTGAAGATTAATTGTGTTAATATTTCTGCGGGTTTGAGGAAGATTGGAGAACTTCCGCAACACAGGGTTTGAATTAACAGTGGAGAGCATGCAGGTGATAAGGTTGTGATCTGAGAGGGGGAAAGGAGTGTTAGTGAGTTCAGAGATGGAGCATAGTCTGGTGAATACTAGATCAAGGCAGTGGCCCGCCTGATGAGTAGAGGAGTCAGTCCATTGGGAGAGGCCAAGAGAGGAGGTTAGAGAGAGTAGTTTGGAGGCATGCGCAGCAGATTTTGGACAATCAATAGCAATATTGAAATCACCCATGATAATGGTGGAGATGTCAGAGGATAGGAAGTGAGGGAGCCAGGCAGAAAAATCTTCCAAAAATTGTTTTGGATGCCCAGGTGGGCGGTAGATAGCTGCAACACGCAGCTATACATTTTGATGTTGCTCCACTGCTCCAGTTAGTGGTGCTGTCTCATAGAATACCACATCTCTGGATTTAAGAAGACCTGTAACATCCCAAAGTCTGTTTCCTTTGCTTTCGTCGCAGTATCCGAGCATTATACATTCTATGGATTTTGGATCTAGCTTTCTCCTTTTCTCCTTTGGTATACGTGCAAAAGCTTTGCTCCCGAAAACACGAAGATGACTGATACTTGGCTTTTCTCTGGACCACGCCTCCAGTGGCGTTTTACCTTTGACGGCCACTGTAGGTGCACGATCCTTTAGGTATACTGCAGTAGATAAATGCTTCTGGTCAGAACTTCTTTTCCAGGCCAGCATCACTTAGCATCGTCCGTGCTCTCTCAACAATTGTGTGGTTTGCCCGCTCACTCACACCATTCTGTTCCGGTGTGTAGGCAATTGTTAGCTGATGCTTTATGCCATATTTTGTAAGGAATGCGGCTAAGACTTTGTTATCATACTCTCCACCGTCTGATCTCAGGATCTTTAGTTTCAGACTCGTCTGAGTCTCCACCAGGTTTTTGTATTCCACAATTTTGTTGACAACTTCACTCTTCTTAAGAATGTACACGTGTGTCATTTGTGTGGCGTCATCAATGAGAGTCATGAAATTCCTGTAGCCACTGATTGATCTTTCCTCCATTGGACCACACATGTTTGTGTGCACTAGAGCAAACGGTGTCTCTGCTCTATTAACTGACTTTGGAAATGGGTTGCGAGTTTGCTTGCCTCATATGCAACTCTCACACATGGGTCTTTCATCGTTGCTCACGATTATCCCTGTTACCTTTCCATCTAGCAGTTTCTGGACGTTGTCATATCCCAGATGACCCCAGTGGCAAACGCAGGATTTCCAGGAGGGGGGGGGGGGGGGGTTTCTAAATGTAGTCCACAATCTCCCACTCTGCGGAACATTAGAGCAAGTGCGGGAGTCTGGGGAGTGGTAGAAGAACCTAGTAATGACACTGGATATTAATACACACCAGGGACGTGCGGTGAGCTAAATGGCTCAGGAGGCACTGGCTAACCCCAGAGCCAGAATTTCATGCAATATATGAGCCAAAGGGTACATGTGGGCATTATACACAGGTGCAGCAGTATAAACTCCTGGAAATTTGGTTAGTTTTTTATCAGAGATGTGCAGAAAAGATAGACAGGTGAGGCACTGCATCCCCTGCCATAGACTTTTTACTCCAGAGTTTGGGCTATAAAAATTATTAGAATAATGCAAAGAAGGTATTTCAAACAAATTATTAGTATGTTTCATATACTTTATTCAGTCAAAACTCTGGTTTAAACGTAAGTATGACAGGAAAGGCTCTGCCTCACCCCACCGCACATCACTGATACACACATTGGTCTAATATACACTGGATACTATATGGAATACAGTATCAATATAGTGCCGCCTTTTGTCCTCTGTCATATATATATATATATATATCTATCTGATGTCCGGCACTCCTTGCCTCCCTTCTATACATGACCCGATGCCATCCAAATAAATGATAATCAGCAACGTGGATGTGTCGGTGTTATGCACACCAGTGCCTGCAGGAATGTACTGGTGTTTGAACTGTTATGCACACCAGTGCCTGCAGGAATGTACTGGTGTCTGAACAGAGAGGGATGCAAAACAAATGAACTCACAGACAGACTGGGAAATATGACATAACGTACACAGAAGGTGATAGGGTAACAAAACCAACACAGAGTGAACAGAGAAGCCCAGAGGCTAAGAAACTGGGTGTCTCCCTAGTATTAGAAATGCTCAGATGGAAAAAGCAAGATGTTGTGTTTTAATACGTAGAGAACCCGAAATGCTGTTGCTAAGGGCAACAGCAACACCCTAAAGGGTTACCAACGGGTGTGGCAGTAAACTCCTTGGTCAGAGATGGAATAATAGATACAAGGAGAGTCTCCACAATCCTAATTCTCACTTGCAGGGCCCAGGTACAGCTTACTGCCACTAAACTGACACATGGACACCCTGCACAGTGAGAGAGGATTAAGCAGGCAGGTCTGAAAGTACAGCCACAAACCTGCTGGGTTCACAGAATATCAAAAGAACCTCAGCAGGCTAAACGACTGACTCCAGTCTTACTGCTAGGTCTGGATTGGCAGAGTGTAGTACCAAATCCCCAGGCCTATTTGCAGTAAGCAACAACAAATACAAAGCTACACAGTACTGGCTAACTTTCAGGAACTGACTAACCAACAAAGATTCAGCAGCATCTGCTTAACCTGAGAAGAGGCCTTATAAAGCAGGTGCTGTCCACGCCCCCCTCAGACCTCACAGACTGTGAGCACAAAAACCAGCACCGGATCCCCTGCTTGTAACCACTGCACAGCAAAAGACCCGAACCGGAGTATCAGCTGCGCTCAGGTTACTCCGCTAGCACTTGTCTCCCGGTTGCCATGACGACGTGGCAGCACAGGGCAGGAGACCCTAACAGTACCCCCCCTCTGACGAGGGGTCAAAGAACCCCTACCACCGGGTTTATCGGGGAACTGCGAGAAGAAAGAGCGTATCAGTCTGGGGGCATGAAGATCACAACTGCGCACCCACGACCGCTCCTCCGGGCCATACCCCTTCCAGTGCACCAAAAATGACAGCCGACCCCGAACCATCTTGGAGTCAAGAATCCTTTCAACAACAAACTCCCTCTGGCCACGTATCAGAAGAGGGGAAGGTCTTCCTCTGGAAGAAGGATTACTAATCGTCCGTTTTAAAAGGGAACAATGAAATGTTTTATTGATACCCAAAGAACGGGGCAGATCTAACTGAAATGCCACCGGATTGATAACCCTGGTGATCTTATAAGGGCCGATGAACCGGGGGCCTAACTTATGAGATGGCTGTCTCAACTTCAAATTCTTGGTAGACAACCAGACGAAGTCTCCTAATTTGAAGCTGCAGGGTCTTTTCCGCTTATCAAAAACCCTTTTGGTCACTAATGACACAGACACAAGGGCTTTCTTCACTTTCCTCCAAATACCTCTAAGGACCGAAACGACAGAGGAACCACCAGGCGTGGAGTCCAGGGGGTCAAAAGAATTGGCCTTAGGATGATGCCCATACACACAAAGGAAGGGAGAGATCCCTGTAGCAGAGTGAGCCGCGTTGTTATAGGCAAACTCCGCCATTGACAGATGAGCAACCCAGTCAGTCTGACACTTGGAGACATAACACCTGAGGAACTGCTCCAAGGACTGGTTCACCCTTTCAGTCTGCCCATTAGACTGCGGATGGTAGCCTGACGACAAGCTGACAGAAATCTGGAGATCGGAACAAAATGCCCTCCAGAATTTGGCCACAAACTGGGATCCGCGGTCAGAGACCACATCAAGTGGCAACCCGTGGAGACGCACAACATGCAGCATAAATAATTCAGACAGGCGTCTGGCCGATGGCAGCCCAACCAGTGGAACGAAGTGCGCCATCTTCGAAAACCTGTCAACGACAACCCAGATGGCTGTCATCCCCGAGGATTTGGGCAAGTCCACAACAAAATCCATTGAAATGTGGGTCCATGGCTTAGATGGAATAGAGAGTGGATGTAATGGGCCAACAGGAACCCCTCTAGGAGTCTTATTTCGGGCACAGATGTCACATGCCCGAACCCACTGATTCACATCCTTAGCCACCGAGGGCCACCACACCGCCCTAGATAGCAACTCCCGAGTTCTAACAATACCCGGGTGACCTGCCGACTTCTTGGCATGGAATTCCAGGAACACTCGCTGTCTTAACCTAGGAGGCACAAACAAAAGACCTACCGGAAGGTCTGGAGGAGCCTGCTCCTGTGCTCTAAGGACTAATGACAAGAGGTCCTGGGTAATGCCCACTTTAATACATGATGGGGACACAATGGGCAACGGCTCCTCGGTGGTCTCCTGGATTGGAGCAAAACTCCGCGAGAGCGCATCAGCCTTGATGTTTTTTGACCCAGGGCGATATGTTATCAAAAAATTAAAGCGAGCAAAAAACAAAGCCCATCGTGCCTGCCTGGCATTGAGACGCTTCGCTGACTCTAAATATGCCAAATTCTTATGGTCGGTGAGAATTGAGACCACAAACTTAGCCCCCTCAAGCCAGTGTCTCCACTCCTCGAGTGCATCCTTAATAGCCAACAATTCCCGGTTACCCACGTCATAATTCATCTCGGCAGGCGAAAATTTACGGGAAAAGTAAGCACAGGGATGAAGGCGATTATCAGACACTCCCATCTGAGAGAGCACTGCCCCAATACCCATCTCAGAGGCATCCACCTCCACCACAAAAGGACGCTCTGGATCTGGGTGTCGCAGCACCTTGGCCGAGACAAATGCCCTTTTGAGACGGGCAAAAGCCGCTTTGGCCTCACGAGACCAGTGAGCAACATCCGCCCCTTTCTTAGTGAGTGCCACCAAGGGCGCCACTATAGACGAAAATCCAGCGATAAATCGTCTATAAAAATTTGCAAAGCCCAGGAAACGCTGAAGCGCCTTCAAACTAGTGGGCTGCACCCAATCCAGGACTGCCTGTACCTTGGAACCCTCCATTTGGAAACCTTCTGGTGAGATAATATATCCTAGAAATGCGATTTGCTGAACTTCAAATTCACACTTCTCCAGCTTCGCCCCAAGCCGGTGGTCTCTGAGTTTCTGGAGGACTAAGCGTACATGCTTCCGATGTTCCTCCAGGGAATGGGAGAAGATTAGGATGTCATCTAAGTATACAACTAAGAATCTATCCAAATATTCCCTGAGCACATCGTTCATGAAATCCTGGAAGACTGCCGGGGCATTACAGAGCCCAAAAGGCATCACCAAATATTCATAATGCCCTGAGTGGGTATTAAAGGCAGTCTTCCATTCATCTCCCTCTCTTATTCGGATTAGATTGTACGCACCGCGTAGGTCAATCTTAGAAAAAATGGTGGCAGTACGAAGCTGGTCAAACAAGACCGAAATGAGAGGCAGTGGGTATGAGTTTTTAATCGTGATACGGTTCAATTCCCTGAAGTCGATGCAGGGTCGCAATGAACCGTCCTTTTTACCCACGAAGAAGAACCCCGACCCAACTGGAGACTGTGAAGGTCTGATAAATCCTTTAGCCAAGTTCTCCTGAATGTACTCTGCCATAGCCTGAGTCTCAGGACGTGACAGGGAGTACAACCTGCTCTTGGGAAGCTTAGCATTCGGCAACAAATCAATGGCACAGTCATAGGGGCGATGGGGAGGTAGTACCTCTGCAACTTTTTTGGAGAACACGTCCGCAAAATCTGCATAACACCCTGGCAATCCTGGCAAACTTAGCTGCGAGAGCCTGACTGGAAGGCTCAAGCAACTCCTGAAACAATCAGTACCCCAACTAAGAATCTCCCCAGAGACCCAGTCAAATTGAGGATTGTGGGCCCTTAACCAGGGTAACCCCAACACCAATGGGGCAAAAGTACAGACAGTCACATAAAAGGACAATTTTTCAGAGTGTGTGGCTCCAATAAACAAAGAAATCTGGCTAGTGCAAGAGGTAATTTTACCCTGGGATAATGGTTCCCCGTTTAACCCACAAATCTCAATTTCCGACACCAAGGGTACTAAGGAAACAGAGTGTTTCAGGGTGAACTGGCGGTCCATAAAAACCCCGTCGGCCCCACTGTCCACAAAGGCCCCAGTCTTGACAGTTTGACCGAGGATCTTCAAGGTCACCGGAATGATAAAAGTCTTCTTGGGAAATTCTGACTTCTGGCCTGACAGGATATTTCCCATCACCCTCAGGCCCTGAAGTTTTCCGGCTTTTCTGGGCATGATACTACCACATGACCCTTATTCCCACAGTACAAACACAACCCCTGCTGTCTCCTCCGCGTCTTCTCACGCGAGGAGAGGCGGGTAGCCCCAATCTGCATAGGCTCCTCGGAAAATTCCTCAGAGTCTGAGGTTCCCTTGGGAAAGAAGGAAACCTCGGTCTCCCTTTCAAGCCTACGCTCTCTCAGCCGTCTATCCACCCGGATGGATAACTGCATGAGCTGATCCAAGCTATCAGGCAAGGGATATTGTACCAGTTGGTCTTTTATCTGGTTAGAAAGACCTCTTCGGTACTGGTGTCTCAGGGCTGGGTCATTCCACTGGGTATCATGGGCCAACCTCCGAAACTCCGTACAGTAAACCTCAACTGGACTTCGCCCTTGCTTAAGGATCGAAATCTGAGCCTCGGCTGAGGCCGTCTTGTCAGGGTCAT